>NC_056731.1:1501079911-1501209911 GCF_019279795.1 Protopterus annectens | reverse complement strand
GTGTTGGAGGGAAGCCTTCTAGCTAAATTTTGTTTCTTAGAACTAGCCAGTTTTCTAGTTTCAGCACTCAAATCTGTTTCTTTGAGCTCAGCACTTGTTCAGAACTCATTGTAAGCACAAAATGAGCTACAAATTACTACAGCACTCAACTTTCCTCACTTGTCGAGAGGAAAACAGTTTTTAGTACTTAATAGGCTCCTATCCAGGCATGTCTAAGGGTCAGCTCCCGGAGTTTTCTCCTGTCTACCTGATGAATCTGGGCATTTTGGGGCAATGCAGCAATTGCCTCATGTAAACAGACAACCCTCTCCTCCTACCACCCAACACTACAACCTATGAGAGATGCACTTATATAGCCAAACTGGAAGCAAAGCTCTCTTCACCCAAGACTGGACTAGACAGTCAAGAGGAGAAGGTAAACATTTGCACCACACCACACTCATCACATAGCCCCTCAAAACCAAAACACACACACAGAAACACAAAATACACACCTACATTCGCAGAGGCTCTCAAAAAAATTCTACCCAAGCAACAGGGACCTCCAAAGCAGAAATGCAAGCCAACTCCACCCCCCCCAACACAACCCAAATGACACATACCCACAAACTCAGTGCCAATCAATGACAGCCCATAAGGCATAACAACGTACCCAACACGCTAGTCATAGGTGACTCTATAGTCAGGCACACTGATGCTCACCAGGCTAACAAAGAGAAAGCTACTGTGAGTTGCCTGTCAAGTGCCAGGATCCGCCACATAACACATGCATTCAGGTCACTCCACAAGTACAAATATGACTCTGTCATTGTCCATGTTGGTGTGAATGACCTGAGACGTACCTCCCTGGACTACATGAAAAGAAACATGGAGGAGCTGTCCGATCTTGTAGCCCAGGTAGGTATGACCCTAGCCCTGAGTAGCATCCTGCCATCACCCAGAATGATACCACAGTACAAGAACAAAATGATTGACTTCAACAATTGGCTAAGCTTCTGGTGTTATTCTAAGGGGATCCAGTATCTGTCTGCCTGGGATGACATGATCGACAAACCACAATGCTTTGCCAGAGATGGTCTGCACCTGTCATCCTCGGGATTCCGGATACTGGCCAAGGCTCTTGCCACCCATATAGTGCCTTTTTTAGGCAAAATTCAAATGACAAATTCACCACCGTAACAGGTACAAGCAAGCAGAAACTGAGGGTAATGCTACTTAATGCTAGATGTCTAAACCTCAAAATGCACTAACTCGAGGCACTCCTTAAAATGGAAAACATAGACATCTGTGCATTGACCGGGACCTTCAAGGCTCCAGAGAGCACCCCTGCATTACCAGGCTATACTTCCTACCACATCTTTCGGCCACCTAACCTGGACCGAAGCACTAAAGGCGGAGGCATGTCCATATTCATGAAGGATATCCACACCTCCAGGTTGGTTGCTCAGCATAATGCATCCCAGATTATCCAAGTGCAATTAACTCTGGGCAAGACCGCAATCCAAATTGTAGCTTGCTACAGATCCTCCACCATGCCCCAGGATTCCCACTCCTCATTTCTTCATACACTGGAAAATATTAGGGTACAACCTAACACCCTAATAATGGGCAATTTCAGCTACCCCACCATTAACTGGGAAAACTACTCATGTACCAACTCTTGTGCTCAACATTTTCTGGAATTCATAAATTCCAACAAATTGGATCAAGTTATCAGCAGTAATATCCTAGACCTGGTAATTACCAACATGGGCAACCAGTGTTCCACACCAGAGATAAATTCCTCGGTCAGATCCGACCACAAGCAAATCACCCTAGACATCCACATCCCAACCCCACCCCCAATTATGGAAACCGCCATAAAAAATTTCTCCAAAGCCAACTTCATGCTTCTTAAGACAGAAGTGGCAAACTTCACGACACCCATACTGACGGACAATAGAGGTACAACTGCTGAATCCTATACAACTGCACTTTATAAGCACTTACACGAGTGCATGGATAGTGCAATCCCTAACAGAACCAAGATGCTATCCTCCAAAAAAAGGAAGCTAATCTGGTGGTCCCCTGCCATAAACAAACTCTACAATAGAAGAAAGAAACTGTTGCAAAAAAAAGAGTAAAATCCCATGATTTGAGGAACTCCATGGTCAGCCTCAGTAAGAAGCTGTAATCCCTCGTAAAATCCTCCAAAGCCAGTTACGAAAACAAAATAGTCACCGATTCTAAACACAACCACAAAGCATTCTATAGCTATGTCAAGAATCTCAATGGCAACACTCAGATCTGCTCTGAGTTACAGCACAGTGGCACTAAATATACAGAACCAACTGATATTGCCAACATCCTGGCAGATAGGTTCGGTGCTAACTCTACCCCTCTGTCATCCCCTAAAGGGCCAATCTCTATACTGGAAGAATGCAAAGTTCCTGTAATCACAGCTGCACAGGTAAAAAAAAAAAAAAAAAAAAAAAAAACTCTCCAAAGCCAAGAACACCGCATACACGGGACCTGACAACATCCCAGGCTGCGTTCTACATGAACTACAGAACAAACTGGCACCCCACCCAAGTACCATGTTCAATCATAGCCTCACCTCTGGCTTTGTGCCCACTGAATGGTGCACAGCAACGGTTATCCCACTCCACAAAGGGGGAGCCACCATGGGAACTACCGCCCCATTAGCCTGACGAGCCTGGTCTGCAAGGCTATGGAACGTATCATCATGGAACTTATAAACAATGACATTGGTAATCTCCAAACTCTGGACCATACCCAGTTCTCGTTTGTAAAAGACAGATCATGTCTCCTAAACCCGATTGAAGTGGTCACCAAAGCCGGTGATGAGGGTAAGGTGGAGCGGTCACCAAAGCCGGTGATGAGGGTAAGGTGGTTCACACAGCCTATCTAGATCTCACCAAGGCTTTCGACATAATCCCCCACTCTGGAATTATAGATAAATTCACTAAACTAGGTATAAATCCCTATGTCACAAGACGGGTTGCCAACTGGCTCACTGACAGAACCCACACTGTGAAAGTAGCAGACTCCAAATCCAACTTCAGACCAGTGACAAGTGGAGTAGCAGACTCCAAATCTAACTTCAGACCAGTGACAAGTGGAGTACCACAGGGTTCAGTCCTAGGTCCTCTCCTGCTTGTATCTACTTCTCTAAAGTACAGGCTAACACAGAAGGTCTTTGGCTAACAAAGTTTGCAGATGACTGCAAACTAGGAGCCATAATCAAAACTCCTAACGATGTGGACATCCTACAAAAGGGCCTCACTGAGACAGATGCCTGGTGTCAAAGCCATGGCCTCAAGCTCAATGCCAAGTGCACTGTCATCCCTTTTGGTAAAAACTCTGTACCCATGAACTAACACATAGGCGGTAGTCTAATTAACACCGAAAGTGTGATAAGAAACCTTGGGACACAGGTGGACAGTAGTCTCTCCTTTGATAATCAAATCGCCACAGTAGTCAGGAAATAAGTGGCACACCTCATCACAAAATTTATTTATTTATTTATCATTTGTTGACCGGGAAAGTCTGACTAGGTTCCACAGAGCCTGTTTTCAGCGGAGGCCTGGGGAGAAATGCTCCAGATGCATGTCTTTGGAATGTGGAAGGAAACCGGAGTACCCGGAGGAAACCCACGCGAACACAGGGAGAACATGCAAACTCCACACAGAAGGCACCCCAGCCAAGAATCGAACCAGTGAACCTCTTGCTGTGAGGCGACAACGTTAACCGCTGCACCACTGTGCCGCCCGCAATTTCGTAACTACAAAAGGTTTCTCATCCAGAAAAAAAAGGTCATTGTTCCCCTCTACTCATCACTCATTAGACCCTTTTTAGTATGTACCTCACAAGACATCTACAACAACTGGAAAGGCCACAGAAAGACCTCACAGTGAGGATTACCAGCCTCAAACAGATGTCCTACACAGACTGTCTCAAAAAACTCCAGCTTTACTCGGTCGCCTATCGCCTACTCAGAGGCGATCTCTGCCCAACATATAAAGCTATGTCAAACCCAGAGCTGTTGGACATGCTCCACTTAAAGAAATCCCAATCCCTCCGACCTACACACTCTAGGGACCTAAACCGTGTCACCACAATAAACAGAACATGCTGGAGAGATAGATTCCTGTCCCAGAGGCTTCCCATACTCTGGAACAAACTACCTATCTATATCAAACAAAGTTCCTTATTAGCACTCAAGAAAAATCTTGATGATTGGATGGGAGATAGGAAATTCACCCCGGGGATCACTTCTGTGGCTCTGCTTGACAGGAGCACAGGAAAATTATTTTCTTGGGTGGCAAAATCCAGGGTACCATATGGCTAGGCTTATATAGGCCCTAGAGCCAATAGCCTAGTACCTACCTATGAACCTATAAATACTGTACCATCCTGACAAAACCCCTGCCCTAACAAGCCTACTAAACTTCCATAGTACCAATAGGGAACTTCAGTCCAGTAACAAAGCCCTAGTAGAAGTCATTCCATATAAAAATAGCTCAGGATAATCTCTACTCCCTTATGAAGTTGCAAAAATATGGAACACATTTCCTCCACACCTCAGGCTACAAAACCACTCTACCGCATTCAAAAATCTCCTTCAATCACAACTTTATGAAAATCAATTTTGTAACTACAACGACCCTCCCTGAACCAACCTCTACTACACTTCTATCCATAGTCACCCCCTATTAAACATGTTTCCATGGTATCGTACTCTACCCCTATGCAGACTAAACTCAATGTAATTATCTATCATACTTTTTTTCTACGCAGTTGATAGTATAGGCTCACCTATATATCTTGCAACCAGTTTTCTTCTAAAATTAACTTGTTAAACTTTGCTTAATTTTTTAAATTATTGATAAACATCGTTACTCTTTGTTATGTAATTTCATCAAATTACTGTGTAACCCGTGGAGCTTTTCTCCCCAGGACTCAACTGAAAAAGGACATCTGTTGTCCAGCTGATCCTGATAAACACTTGTCAGTTCGAAGTAGACTACTACTTAAGCTCAATCTGAGTTTTAAAGCGGATTTGTTTGTTACCCAGTACTACGACACTAGCCTTATGTATTTCAAAGGTAGACACTGGTAAAGGTAAGTAGTAACAGGGCAGTACTGGTGATGCACACCCTTACGCTACTGTTACAAACTCCGAGATCTCACTACATTGAGGTAGGGGAACTTGCTTGCCTTACAAACCAATCTAGAATCAATGCGTGTATGATGTCACTGGCAAATCTGCAGGGCATACCAATCATTCATTACTTCCATACGCCATCACAGGTATTAGGCCTGTCAATCACTCTGGCCACGCTCATTCCTGCCCTAAACTGCCGGTGAGCCAGTATATTACAACAACACAGAGACTTGCGCTGTATTCCAGTCGATAATAAACTTGACATTCAATCAAATGCGTTATTAAGAAGGAAAATGTAATAATCTAACTACACATAGTTCCATATACATAATTTAAAATTCGTGTTCCGACATCCTGCACAGCTGGGCTAACACAGACGACCTCTAGCCACATCAACTTACAACTTCAACTGCTTTCGTGGTGCAGTCCAACTTCTAGAGGTCAGGTATAATAAGGAACCTGTACCTTATAGATGACAACCTTAAGAGGGTTGTCATCTATATACCATGAACAGAAAGTAACGGAAGGGAGACAGAAATAAGGCAAAACATACTGTCAGAAAGGTCTTTAGTACACTACTAATATTGTATCGAAGGTTTAAGATCAATCCACCTTTGCAGTACAAAATCCGAAAGCAAGTACAAAAATAATGACAGACAAAGTTCACACTACTAAATCTCAACAAAAAAGAAAATAATAAATTAAAGTTTTTAGATAGCTGCCAGGTCTAATATACAGGTTCAAAACAGACAATGCAAAATCATTCGCCAACAAAAATCACGTTAATCTACTGCAGTTGGGACCACGCATTCATCTACCCAAGGTTATTCTGTGTAAAAGACAAATGTTGAATCTATGCCTAACTTCTTTTGCAGCGCCATCGTTGGGTCTCAGATTTGCTAAAGAGACACGTGGTAGGGTTCTCAATAGCTCTAAAGACTGCCTGCCGGTACACTTAGATCCCGACATTTTGCAATACGCTAACGCTTCATATGTAAACTAAACACACACCAGGCGAAAGCTGTTTACGGCAAGCAACAAATATGATATGTTTTACGACAGTGAAGTAAAATTCTCGTAACTATATGTAGTTTGCTAAAGTTTGTAATTCGTTTGCTTATCGTAATTAATTGTGCCTCTCATATGAAAGTTCTTTTTGTTTTGAGCAAATGTTGCGGTTATTTATCGGATGTGTTTAAGTACAGGGATCATACCTCCCAACTTCTTAGAGCAAGAAATCTGGACAAACCGACAAAGCCATTAATAAAAGTGGGGCAACGGTCAAAAATAGAGACAATTTTCAAATATTGCGCCTACAATCTTAGAAAATTGATACAATAACAAGTTTTGCAATAGCATATATTTTCTGAATGGTATGAAGTCTGAAACTAAAATGCCTGTCATTATTTTCTAACTTCAGTCTTTAATGAATTGCCACTAATTTGCCAGAAAACCACAATTTTATGAAAAGCTGACCAAAAATATGAGGGAAAAATCTGTACAGTTGAGGGGTATTTGTACTCTGTTATAGAGTACATTTTTTGAGCATCATTTAGAAACATGTTGGCGTTATCAAGACATATGTCTTTAACAGTCTAAGTTAATGCCTTATATCAGTATATACTGTGTGTAGCTTGCTTACAGAGAGGATCACAAATCTAAAACTAGTGTCTAAAGGTTTTTGAATATGTTCCAGGCATTAAGTGCTTGGGGGGCAACTTGAGTGAAGTGACCATTTGTTTAAATGGCAGGTTGGATGGGGGGGGGGAGCAATAAGCATTTGCGAGTAGAAATTAAATTCACTGTTCACACCCTCTATTTAAATATTCCTGTTTTTTACGTTTTACTGTTTTTTTTTTTTTTTACACATAAATGTCTTATTGAAAACTTGTCTCATGACAGTTGATAATATTGAAAGTACTGCTGCTTGGCGACTTTTTATTTTTGTATAACAACCCTGAAAGCAGCCGGGAGAAATGTGGAGGATTATCTTGAAGGTGAACTTTGGTTTGGCTTTTTGTCTTTACATTTGTGTTTATGTAACATATATGCATATGTTTGTACAGAGAGGGAGAGACAGACATTCCCCAGGATTCAGTAAAGCTTTCACAGAGAATTCACAGAGCAGTTCTCTGTGTATGAATAGTGTAGCAGCCCTACCACGGAATATGGCTACCAAGCGATCCAGTAAACAAGGCTGGGAGCATGCACGAGCCTCCCAGCACTATTCTAACACGGGCACCATGGAATACTGCTAATCACCTCATTTGCTGGTGAAAACCATGCAAATAAGGTGAATTAGCGATTCAGCAAGTAGACAGGCATCCGTGTCAGAGCCGTGACCACTGCAGAAATGTATTCAGTTACTAACCGTGTACATTTCTGTAAAAATCAAAACGGGGACATGAAAGCTCAAAGTAAAGCATGTATTATGAGTATTAGGCATGCCAATGGCCAAATATATGGTCATTGGCATGCAAAAGTGTTTCAAAATGATAACATCTTTTTTGTCAATTTCAGTTGTTTAAGCGGAGTGCAGCGGCGTGCAAGAGATGGTGCAGAAAATAAAAAAAAAAATGTAAAAAAACAATTTTATGTGAAAGATGAATTTTGCCATTATAAGGGGCAGCAAACAGACTCATAACAATGACAGGTAACAGTGGTAGCTTAGGAAATAAACACCGGAGTAGTGCTGTAACTAGGGTCTAAGGCAGTGGGGCATGCAAATGAGCTAAATTTATTGAATAGCAAAATGGGAGACCGTTTCCACGTGCACCTAACTGTGTAGGAGCTATAATGCGATGGTATAGCAGGAGAAGCAGCTGACATGAAAAGGCTGTGTGTCATGCTTGGTGTAAGCACATTGGAGCTATGTGGTTCCTATTTGCGCTCAGCTAACCACAGCTAAGCAAGGGTGTGTGTCTGAGGCTGCTTAGCTGTGCTTAGCTCTTTCAAGAACTGAGGAGCGTGTTCGTGTCCAGGGGAGGGCCTTTTCTGCTCAACAATCTTTACACTTAGTAAAAAAGTTTGTGTGGCTTGCCGCAGGGCTTAAACAGAGTGAAAAAAAAAGGAAATAGCAGTATAAAGGAAATTACCTAAAAATCACTAAAATGGCCTCTCCTAGTCACAGTGGCCCATTCAAACCCCTCAGTAATACAGCTGGCAGGTGGAATGTATCATAGTCAGCCAATCATACAGGCAGCATTTGCCGCACAACAGTATAAAGTATGCAAACACCTTTCAGTCTGTTTTTTTCCCACAAAACCTGCACCATTAATGTACACAGTTGGGAATTTTAATTGACAAAATGTTAGGGGCTGCTCTCACTTTGATACATCAGTATGTGCTAGAGACTGAGAACGGTGAGGAGGATAATGCTGACAACCATCCCAGACCAAGGAGGAGGAGAGGACTGTTCAGAGCCAGGGTAACCTACCAGGGGCTACATGATCTGGAGATACTAGAGCGCTATAGGGTGGACAGGGACATACTAAAGCAACTCATCAAACTGTGCCGTCCTCATCTCAGACCCAGAGCCAACAGAGGGGAATCCATCCCAGTTGAAACCAAGGTATGTGTAACCTTACGAATACTAGCTACAGGTACCTTCCACAGACCTACTGGGGTCATCATGGGGGGTCTCACAGGCATCTGCATCCAGGGTACTTTACCAGTTCCTGGGTGTCATGAGAAGACATGCTGGTGAGCACATATATTTCCCCAGCACCTCTTAGGAGAGGACCAGCAATATGCATCTCTTCCACCGTGTAGCAGACTACCCAGAAGTACTGGGTGCCATAGACTGCACACACATCCACATCAAGGCACCACCCAGTGAACAGGGTAGAGTCTATGTCAACTGCAAGGGCTAGCACTCCATCAACTGCCAGGTCATATGCAATGCCCAGGGCATTATCATGAATGTGTGTGCTGGCAGCCCTGGTAGTTATCACAACTCCCATATCTGACATGCCTCACAGCTGTATCAGCCATTTGCCAGAGAGGACATCCCGTATGGCCGTCTGGTGGAGAATGCTGGCTATGCACTGGAGTCGTGGATGATGACACCCATCAGACATGCGCGCACACACACACACACACACACACACTGAAGAATGCCATATTGAGGCACACACACAAACCAGGAACATTGTAGAGCGTGTGTTCGGGATGCTCAAGTCACAGTTCCGCTGCCTTGACATATCTGGTGGAGCCCTGCAGTACTCTCGAGCCACATGTGCACATATGTTCATAGTATGTGCCACGCTACACAATATGATTCTGTGGAAACAGCTGCGGCAGGAGCATCACAGGGAAAGGGCCACACAGTCCCCCACCATTACCAAGGTCCCCACAGGCACAGAGGGACTTGGAGGAGGAACCCCCTGGCCCTGCCCCTGTAGGCAGATGGAGGGGTGCCCAGTATGCCCAGGCCTTGGCAAAGAGGCAATGCATAGCATACACACTAACACTCTAGGGACCCAGGGACTGATACCTCTCTCTGACTCGCACACACAGTAAAATGGATGCCACATACATCGCACTACCTGTACCTTACCATGTACAGGCTATGTACTGCATGCATCCGACAGAGTCAGCCCTCAATCACTGTCCTCACAACCGCCACAGGCACAAGGTAAGTCTGTCTTCTTAACAATAAATGAATGGAGTATTACGTTGTGGTAGCATAGCTATGGTATCACTGCATGCATGCTAGATACTGGGAAGCAGCAGACAACCAACAGCTATGTGGGATAACAGGAAATGTCCACCCAATACTGGCTACCCCAGAGTAAGCAGTAGTCCCCTAGGTGATAAATCTCACTGCAGTATATGTGGGGGGCTAACTAACTGGGCGGTCATAGGTCAATTGCATGGATGTCAATGTGGGGGTCCCATGCTAACCCATCAACCTCATCCAGCAAGTCAGCTTTAGAAAATCATAAAGAAATGCCTCGCAAAGGCCCACAAATGAGTACAATGATGAAATATTCCCCATACAGACTTACACAGTAATATCACAGCAGGTCTTGCAGTTGCCTTAAGGCTCTAAAGGGTAAGACGTCTGAAGCCCAAATGTCTGCCATTGCAATCTAACCTGTGCTCTTTAGTGATATGCCTGTATTCTCCAAGACGGGCACAATACTATACTAAATAGAACCAAAACGTAAAGTCAACATCAGCACAGTCTATGCAAATGTGTACAATCGACAGGTGTGCCCCCCCCGACACCCATGTTCCCATAGAAATGCAGTAACATCAAATGTTTGTAGGGTATTAGCAGCAGAGCACACATTCCCAGGGCTGTCCCAATCAACTTGATAACTTGTTGCATGTCCACAATATGCAGGGGTCAATGAGCTATGTATATGTGTGGTTAATACTGTCAGTATGTGCCTGCACTTACTCCTGGCTGTCATGTCTTAGTGGTCTAGGTACAGTACTGTGGTCAACAGGGTCCATGTTCCAAAAACTGCAGTGCCAACTATTTTACATGTCAGCTACACCTATGGTAGGAGTTGTACACACTGTCCAGACTTCAATATCTGTTACTGCAGGAAAGCTGGACAGGTCAAGGACAGAGGGCCACACATATGGACACTACACAGCTCAGAGTAACCTACACGGTGCCTAGCATACCTCTCAACTGTACAGACTTTCTGCAGAATGTCCATAGGTTTGTATCATATTTTTGGTCTGTTTATCATGAAATTGTGGTTTTCTGGCAAATCATTGGAAAATCACAAAAGACTAAAGTAAGAAAATAATGACAGATTGTAATTTCAGACCTCATACCCTTTAGAAAAATGCATGCCAATGCAAAACCTGTTATTGTATCACCTTTCTAGGTTTGTAAGGCCTGTGAAGGCTGTCAGCCTAACTAGATAGAATTATGTAAATAATTATATGTCCTTGTAAATATTAATATGATCCACAGGCTTGTTTGACAAATGTATAAAAACTATGTATGTTCTGAGCTTCAAAAATGTAACCGCAGTGCACCCTGCTGGAAGAAAACTGATAAGTAAAGAATTTTACAACTGTGTATGATCTCAAGCTCAGAGACAGGATGTCTGTGCTAGGAAATTCTATTATCCTAAGACATAGATAATTACTATCTTTCACATGTAAAGCATACTTTATTGCTGTGGATTCCTGGCAGGTGCAGATGAAAGAGAGTAATGATGCAATCTGAAATGACTCAGCAGTAATGTGTATTATCAATTTAAGGGCTATCTCAGAAAGTAAGAATAATATTTTGTATTTTGCTCTGGATCTTACAACTCACCAGAACTTGCTTTGCTCTGTAAGTAGTTTATTTAGAGCAGTGATTTTTCTTAGAGATAGAAATATAGCCAGATTACTCTATTTTCTATATTTATGTCAGACTGTCCTACAATATTGTTTTAAAGTATTTCCATGCCATTTCTGAACTCTCTATTATCACTGTGTTGAATTGATGAGTAGTGTATTGTGTTTTTATTATTTATTATTAAATATTTTAAACCTTTTAACTGTGGCTGGTTTGTATGTAGAGATATTTAAGCTGTTAATAGTAGCATGTATTCCATGACACTGTATAGGCCACTCCTAAATAGCCTTCAAGTCTTAGTCACATTTACCAATTAGATAATAATAACATTGATTACCAACAACAAACACCGGGCCAGAATGAGACGAGCGACGGACCGACAAGGAAGGCTTCAGTGAGGAACAAGAAAAAGTAATTTCTTTTAGTAGAGACTTTTTAAATGACTATTCTACTGTAAAAATATGCAATTTATCTGAATATTCTTTCACTTCTGAATGTGTATTTATTTATTTGTTTTAGGGTTGGGACTTAACTTTGTGCCCAGTAAAAGGATGGACTTAGGGCGTACCTTGCTCGACCTAAAAATGTTTTGTCGAAAATTAAATTTAAGGTATGTTTTTTTCTGATATTGGTTTGGGGAAACTTTTTGTAGTAAATCAAGTACTATTTCTCCTCCCTTAGTTATCACTTTGCGCGTATTTGAAAATTGCTGTGAAGAAGATATTAGGAAATTGGCTCAAGCTAAGCCTGAGAATAAGTATTATAATCTCACTAAGGCTCAACATTTAGCTTTAAAGGAATTAAGTAATTTACATCATCTTCGATTTATGAAAGCCAATAAGGGAGGGGGGGCTAGTAATCTTGGAGCAGGATAGGTATGTACACTCTATGGAAAATATGTTAAATAATGATTTGGAGTATTTATTTATTGATTATACCTTTGTCCACATAGTGTTTTGAGATCTATAATAAATCATTACAAAGTTGTTTTTTATGGTAGATATGTGGACGCTTTGTTTTTTTATTTTAAAAGGTAATATAGATCAATTGGCTTCTTTTTGTAATAGTATAAACAGTTCTGATTTTTGAAATTTGTGGTGGGGAGTGTTGGTCTAACTGTTCATTTTTTAGATGTCATCCTAGCTTGGGACACATGTAATAGTAAATTCAATAGTAGCATTCACAGGAAGGATACTTTTGTTAATAGTTATTTACATCACTTGAGTAACCATCCTGTTTTTATGAAAAATAACATGCCAAAAGGTCAGTTTATACATGCGTCACGGATGATTTCTGACAACGTTGTTTTTCAAAATGAGGTTAGATTTATACATCATATGTTTTTACAAAGGGGGTATCCTTCTAATTTGTTAGATGAACTGGCCAGAGAGATTACGGAAAGAAGGGCTAATGACTTTCCACCCATTTTACTACATGGGTTTAGTAATAACAAAAAACAAGTAGTTTTAGGTGATACAAACACTAACCTGAATAGTAAAGGGAATTTTGTTACTTCATGTGTTTTGGATTTGTCTGTTGATGGACCCATTATAAGGTCTATTATAAGCAGAAATTGGAATATTTTATGAGGATATTCTGATTTGTTACAGGTTGTTGGTGATAAGCCTTATTTTATATGTAAGAAAGCTTAGTATTTAAAAAATTGTTTATAATGTGCTTCTCTTACTAGTACTATTTCTGATACAGGGAGACTTTGTAAGGGAATGTATAAGTGTGGTTTCTGTACCTCCTGTCAATTTATTTTACAAGGACCATATGTTGAATTACCCCATTTAAACAAGACCATTCCTGTTGATGGAATATATATTTGTAACACCTGTGGTATAGTTTACCTTGCTACTTGTTCTTTTTGTAGTGAATTTTATGTAGGAATGACTACTAGGTCCTTAAGTAAAATAATTAAGGAACACTATTATTGTATTAGGACTAAGAATATTAATAATGCCTTATTTAGGCATTCCCTAAAATGTAGGGGGTACAAGAAATTTTTGTTCACTGTTTTGGAACATGTAGTTATGATTATTAGAGGTGGGTCTTTCAAGGATTTTCTAGAGCATAGAGAAACTATGTGGCAGCTAAGATTAGGTGCTGACAAACAACCTGGTATAAATGATTCAGTTAATATTACATTTTTTTTAATAAATAGGAGATTGAAGGTTTTAAAATGATTTGTTTCTGTTTTTTTTAATATGTTTTGGTGTATGTATTCTTAAATAATGTGTATTTTAATTGAACTTAATTGGTGGTTGATATATAAGTACTTGCTGATGTGTTTCATTTTATTCTGATGAAGTCTCTTGAAGACGAAAGATATTAAATTGTGGTTTTCACTAATTCCTGGTGGTTTCCTTCACTGTTCGGCTTGTGTGGTGGTATACTACTTTTATTGGTGCTTGGTTTACTGTTACTTCTTTTGGGATTGTTTCTTTTATTATATTACCCAAATATTGATTGGAAATCCAACCATTCCAGAACAGAAATGCACAGAGATGCCCCCTCTTATCAATGCTACATCCTTAGGACAGCCACTTGATACCTCCACAAGATGTGATACCTATGTCGGACTTGGCAGTAACCAACATGATCATCCACTGCAGCACCCCTATGGTATCATCCTCCCTGGCAAGATCCGACAGAAAAGCAGTCACATGTCATATCACTATCTCTCCTGACTCCCCTCTAGCCTTGGTAAAAGGAAAATGTCCCACAAGCTGATCACAACCACCAGAGGGATGGTTTAAACAGCTGAACAGCCACCTACTCCACTAGAGGAACAGACACCAACTTCCAAATGTTCACAAAACTAGTATGTCAGCATATAGATAGAGATGCATGGAATCAGGAATACCTGAAAGGACAACATCACCGTCTGCAAGGGAGAGTAAACCTGTCTGCAAACATCTGCAATAAAATAACTATACAACAAAAGGATAACACTGCTGTCCAGGACAGGGAAGGAGCAGATGCACAATTGGAAGTAATCACCCCTTAGCCCAAACAAACAAATAAGAGCACCAGTGAAATCCACTAAAGGCAACTCCGAGTCCAAATTGTCCACATCTAAGACAGACAATAATAAGGCCTTCCTCACATATGTCTGCATTCCCAAAGGAAGCTCCCAGGTCTATGCAGAATTGGTGGTCAAGGACATCACATACACAAATGCTGTAGATATAGCCAATCCACTGGCTGACAGATTCAGTGGAAATGTCTCCCCTCTGCCCCTGTCAGGAAAGCAGGACATCCCCAGTACCTGAACACCAAACCCTTATCACTAGGGAACAGGGCATCACTACCCTCTCAAAGTCAAGAGGACAGCCTCCATGGGACCTGAATACATCCCAGGCTGCAACCTACATGAACACAGGCATGAACTGGCAGCATCATTATGCACCCTACACACCCAAAGCTTGAGTACTGCCCATGTCACAACCAAGTGGCGGACAGCCACTGTCATCCCTTTACACCAAGGTGGAGTGTTCACTGATCCAGGAAATGAAAGACCCATCAGCCTAACTAGCCTGATCCGCAAGGCCATACAATGGATTATCATGGATCACATTAACAGGGAAATTGACAGAATCCAAGTGCATTACCCTACACAGTCTGCCATCCTCAGAGGAGGTATGTCAGTGAACTTTGGTTGGCTTCCCTGAGGCAGCCAACAAAGGCATGTAAGAGGGAAAGATGGTGCAATCGGGCCACCTTGACCAGGCCAAAGCCTTACATACTATTCCCCATTTGCCCATAGAACATGAACTCTGTCAACTAGGCAGCAATCCATAGGTTATCAGATGGGTATCAAGCTGGTTCATTGATAGAACCCACATAATCATAATAGGGATAGCTAACTCAAACAGTACACCCATAATGAGTGGCATACCCCAGAGATTGGTCTGGGGGCCTCTGGTATATGGGATATACTTCCCTGAGGTGCAGGCCAAAAACACTGGCCCATGGCTGACTAAGTTGGCAGATGACTGCAAGCTGGGAACAGTCATGAATGCCCAAAGTGATGTGGATGTCCTACAAGAGGGTCTCACCAAAACAAATGCCTGATGCCAGAAATATGGCCTCAGTCTGAATGCCTGCAGATGCATCATCATCCCCATTCAGGGAAACTGACATCTCCACATATTATCATGTGAACAACAATGTCCTACATACACAGTCAGTAGCGAGGCAGTTGACATCCCAGGTTGATAGCAACCTGATGTCTGAGCATGATGTTGCTCGTTGTACAGAAAGCATCATAGATGGGACAACTCAAGTGTAAGGTATCCCATCCAGGGACAAAGAGGTCATAAGATCCATATATGCTAACCTTATGAGGCCAATTATTTTGCTCAGCACCCCCTTCGGCATGTACCTCACAAAGTAGATGCAGCAGCTGGAGAGACCACAGAGGCTCCCCAACGGGAGAATGCAGGACCACAAACACCCACCCTACACAGATAGGCTAACAGCACTGTCCCTCTATGCCGTTCTATACAGACTCCGCAGAGGTGACCCCTGTCTGGCATACAAAGAAATCCAGACCCTACCTTGATGGGACTTGCACATCTGGAGGTCAAGGCCCACTCGATCAACCTGTAGGCACAGCATCAACCTGGTTTGTGATATCAGTACGGCTTGTTGGTGTGACAGATATGTGTCCCACACACTCTCCCATCTGTGGAATGCACTCCCTGTCTGCATCAAACCAAGTGCCTCAATACCTCTACTGAAATGCTCCCTGTATAAGTGCAATGGAAACAGAAAATACAGTCCTGTGACTCCACCTGTGTCCCTGCTGGACAGGGGCTCTGGGTGCTGACATGTCTTAAAATGGGCTACACTCTTGTCTGTGAGGGTTATAAGGGCCTCAGGGCCAATAGCCTACTAACGTTATATCAACCTATCAACCTATACACAACTGTCAGTGGTTCACCACATTACTCTGTACTGCTCTACCACTGACGTACCTGGAAATCACAGTGCTATGTGGAATATACCACACATATAATGGACATTTCTGCTCAGTAGAATGCACTCTGTACCCACACCCATACCTCTCAACCTCTTACAACAAGACATCTGGACAAGGTCATAAATAAAGTGAGACAAAGGCCCAAAGATAGACACGTCTTTTAAATATTGCTCTTACAATCTGAGAAATTTGTGAGAATGATGGGTTTTACATTAGCAAGAATTGTCTGAAGGTTATGAAGTCTGAAACACTAATGTCTGTCATTATTTTCTAACTTCAGTCTTCAATTACTTGCCAGAAAAATACAAGTTGATGTAAAATGGACAACACTTAGACAAACGTCTGGACAATCTGCAAAAAACTGTACAGTTCAGAGGTATGGGGCCCACACTAGGCTATGACTTTTCAGGTAAGAAGAATACCACACAAGTAGGAGATCCCTAGCCAGTATATTACCAAGGTGCTCGACTGTTTACACAGCTTCATCAGTCAATTGGCTGTAGCCACACCTCTCAACTGCCTGATTGGGCAAGAATGTCTATAGTTTGGCTCATAATATTGGTTTGTGCATAATACATCTTGTATTTCTCTCATAAATCACTGTCATGATCTGAGGATTTCTGTCACTAGGTAATGACACAATACATTTCAGTGTCAGATGTCAGATATAGGTTCATAGGTAGGTACTAGGCTATCTGCCAGAAGGCATTTATAAGCCTAGATAGAATGTGTTGGCTTTCGCCACCCCCTTAGATTAGTTCCCTGTGCCTCTGTCCAGCAGAGCCACTGAAGTGATCCCCGGGGTAAACTTTCTCTTAGAAAATGTCTGCTAAAACAAACCCTGTGACTCTAACAACTTCCCTTTTACTTTTAAGATGTATTGCTGTAGCACACAAAACCCAGGACCAGAGTACAACTATCTCTGGAATGGAGTCCCACTCTTACTATAGAAGGTCATACTGGGCATGCTCCTACACTTAGAGAATTACAGCCCATGTCGGAACCCACATCAGACTATATAAATGCATTGTGCATATATGTTTTTGCATACAGACAGCTATGTACACCTTAACTGTCTCTACAGACACCCATCAGACAGGATTACCCTCAGCTACCCGTAGGTGGCCCATATGTGATTTATCTGCATCTCTTACATGTGATACACATACATATATATATGGGCAACAGATAATATGTCAAGCATACACACACATAGACATGGGGAAGAGGGAGATAGACAGTGATGAGAGAGAGAGGGACAAGGAGACACACACAGAGAATGTCATACACAGGGATACCCTGAATGGCATATAGTGATATCCTGCTGTGGACAGTGGCATACAGGTCATAACCAGTTGCACATGCCAGCATGAAGGTAAGCTCCATTGTGTAATAGTACTGAGGTGGGGGGGGGTGTAATATCACATCACCTGCCTTTGTGTTTGTGTGTGTGTGTGTGTCTGTCTGTCTGTAGGTTTAAGTATTAAAAGGCCGTTCCCACTCAGTACACTTCCCATTGCCCTACTTCACAAGATCTGTTGATGTCATTCACCTTAGACGTACCTTTGGACACCTTTCAGCCCTGTAAGCTCTGTGGCACATGCAATAACTGCACAACACTATACTACAAATAACTAGATAGGTAGGGGTTCTAATCTACATGAAAAGATACATGGAAGAACTCTCCAATCTTGTAGCCGAGGCAGGTATGACCGTAGTCCTGAGTAGCATCCTGCCATCACCCAAAGTGATACCACAGTACAAGGACAAAATGATTGACTTCAACAACTGGCTAAGCTTCTGGTGTCATTCTAAGGGGATCCAGTATCTGTCTGCCTGGGACGACATAGTCGACAGACCATGATGCTTTGCCAGAGATGGCCTGCACGTGTCGCCCATGGAATTCCGGATACCGGCTAAAGGTCTTGCCGCCCCTATTGTGCCTTTTTTAGGCAAGGTTCAAATGACAAATTCACCACTGTAACAGGAACAGGCAAGCAAAAACTGAGAGTAATGCTACTCAATGCTAGAAGTCTAGATCTCAAAATGCACTCACTCGAGGCACTCCTTAAAATGGGGAACATCGATATCTGTGCAGTGACTGAGAGCTGGTTCAAGACTCTAGAGAGCACCCCTGCATTACCAGGCTATGACTCATACCACACTTGTCGGCCATCTAACCTGGACCAGAACTCCAAAGGCGGAGATCTGTCCATATTCATTAAGGATATCCACACCTCCAGGCTAGTTGCGCAGCATAATGCATCTGAGGTTTTCCAAGTGCAACTAACTCTGGGCAAAACTGCAATCCAAATTGTAGCTTGCTACAGATCCCCCACCATGCCCCAGGATTCCCACTCCTCTTTTCTTGATGTACTGGAAAATATTAGGGTTCAACCAAACACCCTAATAATGGATGATTTCAACTACCCCACCATTAACTGGGAAAACTACTCATGTACCAACTCCTTCATTCAACGCTTTCTGGAATTCATAAATTCCAATGCCCTGGATCAACTTATCCACACCCCCACCAGGGGCAACAATATCCTAGACCTAGTCATTACCAACATGAGTGACCGGTGTTCCACACCTAAAGAAAACTCCTCATTGGTCAGATCTGACCATAAGCTAATCACCCTAGATATCCGCATCCCGCCCCAACCCATCATTAAGGAAACCATGGTAAAAAATTTCTCCAAAGCCAACTTCATGTTTAAGACAGAAGTGGCGAACTTCATGACACCCATGCAGATGGACAATGCAGTTACGACTGCTGAATCCTACACAAATGCACTCTATAAGCACTTACACGAGTGCATGGATCATGCTATCCCAAACAGAACCAATATGCTATCCTCCGAAAAAAGGAAGCCAATCTGGTGTTCCCCTGCCATAAACAAACTCTACAGCAGAAGGAAGAAACTGTTGCAAAACAGAGTAAAATCCCATGAGTGGAGTAGCTGCCTGGTCAGCCTCAGTAAGAAGCTGAGATCCCTTATAAGATCCTCCAAAGCTAGCTACAAAAACAAAATCACCACTGATTCTAAGGGCAACAACAAAGCATTCTATAGCTATGTCAAGAAACTCAATGGCAGCACCCAGATCTGCTCTGAGTTACAGCACAATGGCACGAAAATTACAGAACTAACTGATATTGCCAACATCCTGCCAGATAGGTTCAGTGCTAACTTTATCCACCCCCACCCCGTAAAGGACCCATATCTATACAGGAAGAATGCAGAGTCCCTGTAATCACATTTATGCAGGTAAAAGCTGCACTCTTTAAAACCAGAAATACAGCATCCATGGGATTGGACAACATCCCAGGCTGCATTTTACATGAACTTCAGAACAAACTGGCTCCCCACCTAAGCACCATGTTCAATCATAGTCTCACATCAGGCTTTGTGCCCACTGAATGGCGCACAGCAACAGTTATCCCACTGCACAAAGGGGGAGCCACCACTGATCCTGGGAACTATCGCCCTATTAGCCTGACGAGCCTGGTTTGCAAGGCCATGGAACTTATCATAATGGAACTCATAAACAAAGACATTGGTAACCTCCAAACTCTGGACTCCACCCAGTTTGGGTTTGTGAAAAGCAGATTATGCCTTCTGAACCTGATTGACTTCTTTGAGGCAGTCACCAAAGCCGTAGATGAGGGTAAGGTGGTTCACACAGCCTATCTTGACCTCGCCAAGGCTTTTGACACCATCCCCTATTCTGGAATGATAGCTAAACTCACTAAACTAGGTATAAATCCCTATGTCACAAGATGGGTTGCCAACTGGCTCACTGACAGAACCCACACTGTAAAAGTTGCAGACTCCAAATCTGACTTTAAACCAGTGACATGTGGAGTACCACAGGGTTCAGTCCTGGGACCTCTCCTGTTTGGTATCTACTTCTCTGAAGTACAGGCTAACACAGAAGGCCTCTGGCTAACAAAGTTGCAGATGACTGCAAACTAGGAGCCCTAGTCAAGTCCCCAAATGATGTGGACATCCTACAGAAGGGCATCACTGAGACAGATGCCTGGTATCAGAGGCATGGCCTCAAGCTCAATGCCAAAAAGTGCATGGTCATCCCCTTTGGTAAAAACTCTGAACCCATGAGCTACCACATAAACAGCAGTCTACTTAACGCCGAATGTGTGATAAGAGACCTTGGAGCCCAGGTGGACAGTAGTCTCTCCTTTGATAATCACACGTCACGGTAGTCAGGAAATCCTTCTATGTGGCACACCTTATCACAAAAGGGTTTCTATCCAGGAAAAAAGAGGTCATTGTTCCCCTCTACTCGGCACTCATTAGACCCATTATAGAGTACAATGCCTCTTTTGGAATGTACCTCACAAGATATCTGCAGCAGCTGGAAAGGCCACAAAAGTACCTCACAAAGAGGATTACCGACCTCAAACAGATGCCCTACACTGACCATTTCAAAAAACTCTGTAGCATATCACCTACTCTGAGGAGATCTCTGCCTAACATATAAAGCTATGTTAAACCCAGAGGTGTTGGACATGCTAGACCTACAGAAATCCCAATCCCTCTGAGCTACATGCTCTAGGGCCCTAAACCTTGTCACCACAATAAACAGGACATGGATAACCAAAGAGACAAACTGCACTCACAAATATGAAGGTACCCTGGACACCAAGACTGTAGCACACTTCTTTAGTCACAATTCACAATCCACAGGTTAAGTGCTTTCATCCAAATGCTGTTGGACTTCCTCAGGTTCTGTATTGTGAATAAAAAAGTGTGCTACAGTCTTGGTGTCTAGGGTGCCTTCATATTTGTGAGTGCAATAAACAGGACATGCTGGAGGGATAGATTCCTGTCACAGAGACTTCCTATACTCTGGAACAAGCTACCCATCTATGTCAAGCAAAGTTCCTCATTAGCACTCTTCAAGAAGAATCTTGATGAGTGGATAGGAAATACACCCTGGGGATCACTTCTGTGGCTCTGCTTGATAGAGGCACAGGAAATTAACTTTCTTGGGTGGCGTAAGCCAGGAAACCTTGTTAGCGAGGCTTACTTAGGCCCTTGGGCCAGTAGCCTAGTACCTACCTATGAACCTATGAACTTATGAATTTCAGTCCTGGCAAATATAAGTGTGTGTGTGTGTGTGTGTGTGTGTGTGTGTGTGTGTGTGTGTGTGTGTGTGTGTGTGTTTGTAGGTGAAACAGTTTTAGGCCATTCCCCACCCAGTACACTTGCCAGTGCCCTACTTCAGCAGTCCTGCTGATGTCATTCCCCTTAGAAGTACCTTTGAATAGCCATCAGCCCTATAAGCCCCGTGGTGTGTGCAAAAATAATGTAACAGTATAGTACAAATAACTAGATAGGCAGGGGTTCTAGTATCAGTTCCAGCAAGTGTGTGTGTGTGTGTGTGTGTGTGTGTGTGTGTGTGTGTGTGCGTGTACACGCGCACATATATTTGTGTGTAAAGGTGTTTGTAAGCATGTATGTTTGTCTTTTGATGCCCTTCCCACCCAGTACATTTCCCATTGCCATACTTTACAAGGGCTGTTGATGTAATTCACCTTAGAAGTACCTTGGGACACTGTTAAATCCCCCAACCTCCGTGGCATGTGTGCTGACTGTCTAACACTGTAGTACACATAACAGACAGGTAGGGCTTCTAAACCCAATACTGGTAAAACCCAATACTGGCAACTGTGTGTTTGTGTGGGTGACCATTCTGAGGCAGCTCTGTGGCATGTGCAATAACTGTGTAATACTACAGTACAAATAATTAGGTAGGTAGGGGTTCAAATCTCAATGCTGACAACTATAGTAGTGTGTGTGAAGCTTATCCCTGTGGCTGTTGTGTGTGTAGGTTATACCATGTTAAGGCCTGTTGACCCCCCTCCCCATGGCATTACTTTAAAGAGTCTGACTGAAACATCATGCTGATACAAAGTCTGTTACTCTATCACTTGTCCAGGCTTGTAGGAGCAATAGATGAGACCAGTCGTTATTTCTCGTGGTTTATCCCACCATCCATGAAGGCATACTCAAGATTACGTGTTGTAAGAGGTTGTGGGTTATGTCCCAGGCATATAATCAATGTGGAGCATGTCATGTGTATGTAACACTATAGTACATACAAGTGGATCCATTGGGTTACTAATACGTCTATTGGCAACTGTGTTTGTGTTTCTATATGCACACCCCCTGTGGCTGTCTTTACTGTATGTATGCGATGGCTATACCATTTTGTGTGCCTATTCCACCCTATGAACTCCCCCATTTCCAACCTAATTTCAGCCCATACAGATGTCATCCACCTTACAAGTACAGTTACACAGTTTCTAACACAAAACCACTGTGGTGCATGCAATGGTCGTATCACTGTGTATTGTACATAAATAGATGGGTAGGTCATCTAATCTGAAAAGTGTCAACTGAATGTGCATGTGTGTTTCAATGCTTGTCCCCATGCAGCAGTGTGTGTGTGTGTGTGTGTGTGTGTGTGTGTGTGTGTGTGTGTGTGTGTGTGTGTGTGTGTGTGTGTGTGTGTGTGTCAGATGGCTCTACCATGTTAAGGGCCTCTGATCCCACCATTGGTAATCCTAACAGCCCCTGCAATTTTCACCCACTTGAATAGTAGTGGCAGACACTGAACATACATTACCTCTGTGGTGTTTGTGTTATGTATCTAGCACTACCGTTTGTAAGATTGGTCAGGTAGGGGCTGTGCTCAGCCCTTCAGCAGCTGCCCCATGTACAGAACTATGATTCTGTGTGCACTACCAGTACAAGAGACCAGATTTGCATATGAGATAACAGACACACATGCTGGTGATTGTCAGGTTAGACTAACACAGGCTGACCTGTGTCAGGAATACATACCCCAAACCTGTCATAAACAGTACCATGCATACCCTCATCAACTGCATCAAGGTTGAGTGGATTGGACAGAAATGGCAGGGGCAACAGGTGCTGATAGGTGAATCTGTTGCAGTTAAAGTAATGGCTAAGCTTGTGAGGGACCTAGTGCCAGTATTCAAGTAACCTCTTCTGTATGTATTAGCCTGTGGTACTACAGAACACCCAGGTGACGTATAAAGGCTAGCTGGCTGTGTCAAGGGGTATGTATGCAAGGTCACACTGTCCATCCCAATTGTCCCTCACACACTGTTGCATGCATACACACCTGGTAAACATGTACATATACAGCTGTACCTTGGCTATGAAAAAGTTACTGTGTTTCCTCTCCACCATACTCATCATTGCTACTGTCAGCAGGCCCACAGCCTGCAGACACACAGACACCTGGAACACAAACAGAATACACCATGTGAAACTGCAGTCAGTCAGCAGTACTAACAGCAATAATGCATCATGGCTAAAAAGTACACACATTTCAATGTGTACCCATAACTATTACCAGCAGACAGCACCTTACACAGCATTACATTACTACACTGTATTGTATTCACCCTGTGCATCAGACCCAAATTAGCATGTGCCTGCATCTATGGTATGGATAACAGGGATGTGGCACAGCTATCATCACATGCACAGGGTGTGGTGTGGGTTTGCCGGAGGCCTAGGCAGGGCCATATGGTTGAAATCATGTGTATGTGTGTATGTCTGGAGGGGTGGTGTTCAACTGGGCCATCCAGAGGAGCTCTGCATGTCTGGTGGTGACCTCCCTGTGATAGAGATGTGTGATTGTATGCACATAATCAAGTCATGTGGTTGCCCTACACAGGGCTACATTGGACAGCTGTGGACCATACATGGCAGGATGTACAGTTCACCATTTCCCACCAGGGACACAAGAACTGGTTCTGCCAGGAGTCTCATTGGCACCACCAGGCCCAAGGCCAGATGCAGTACTACTCACTTATGGTGACTGCTGTCCATTGGATCTGCTGTGACTGGAGTGCACAGGGTCCTGGGTTCAAGGCTTAACAGGAATGTGTATTTTTCTCCTTATGTTAAATGACTGTAGTACATGATATGTTTGTAAAATCATTACAAATTCCCACAGCTCAGATGGTGTAGAGGTACATTGCTGTGATTGTAGTGTGCAGGGTCCTTGGTTCAAGAGTTGATAGTGATGACTTCTTTTCATTAATTTTAAATGACCATAGTGCCAGATATGTTTGTAAATGCATTACAAATCCCCACAGCTGAGATGGTGTAGTGGTATGTTGCCGTGATTGTAGTGCACAGCGTCCTGGGTTTGATATTTGGCAGGGCTGATTATTATGCTGCTAGGCAGAACAAGGGCTGAAGGAGACAGAGTTACTAAAGCAATTTTAAGTAGTTGTAAGTGGGTTTGCGTGGTTTTGCACAAAGCTAAGCAATGCTAACAGATGTTTAAGTAATCGTAGCTTTGCTTAGCGGTGATTATTCCTGTTTACACCCAAGCTAATTTTAAATAAAGAAAAGAAAAACGGGTGATAGGAAAGTGGTGAAATGGGTGCAAGCAGGGGGTAAAACATTAGGAAAAGCAGCTAGGGATGAGCAAGATGGGTGTAGAAAAGGACCATAGCTCTACATTTCTACTGCAGCAACAGCTGTGACTGATGTGGAAAATTTGGAATTTGCAGCCTCACACCACACAGGGAGGGATGTTGACAACATACATTTGTAGAGTAATTTGAGTGTAGATTGATTTACGTCACTGGACATGGGGGCAAAATGCAGAGCTATGTATGAAGCAATGATTTTTTTGTGGGACAGATGCCCTTTTTTTATTAAGGTGAGAGTGGGATGTTGGGGAAGGGCTGTAGGTATGTTTGGGATGGTAGGTTGGGTAGGATAGGTTGCATTTGCAGACAGACAAGACACACAAGACAGCAGACAGAGGCAGTATATGACACATGAGAGGGGTAAATACCTTGGACAGGGAGAGTGGTTGGGAATCAGAGGCCCATGAGCCCCCAAATGGATACAGTGGGACTGAAGTCCCCACCCATGGGCAGTCACCATTGCACCTTCATGGCCCCAAAGCTGGCTGTGCTGGGGGGTTGGACAACAGGGGAACCTGCCCCTCCAGGTGCACCAGGCAGCCCTCCATCTGGCACAGCTGTCCTTCCAACTCAGAGCAGGGCGGGCCCCACCCCCACCCCCACCCCCTGAGGCAGTTCCACCCAAAGGTGGTGCAGGACTAGTGGTGGAGGAAGTCCCAGGTTGGATCCCAGATGTGCTGGGGCATGGTGCCATGGCCAGATGAGGCAGGACAGACGGATCCGCCGGGATCTGCCTTCCTAAATGTGCTATGGTGTTGAGGTTTTCCAAGATATATTGGTTAGTCATGAACAAAACATTTCAAAATTAGTTATAACAGCATGTGTAGGTGTTCCAATTAACAAAAACCAACAGATTTGAAACAGTTGCATAGCAAACAGAACACATCCATAAATGCAACAACAGTAAGCATTATAACAGCATGCCAGTTACATTGATGGCAACAGGCCCGCCAACAATTGTATTTAAACAAGGTATGTTAATATGCAACTGATTAAATATATGAACAATAATAGAACACAAGTCCCAACATTAGGTTTTGAGAAAAACATACCCATAGTATATGAATAATAACTAGTGATGCAGATGAGGGGTGGGTGGAGAGAAAAAAAGTCCATTAACAACTGTATAGGCTTCTATTTTTCACAACAGTACTGCTCAATACTCTACAGGTCTGCCCTCACTTTACATCTACCTATGGCCCATATCTTCTGTAGCACAACTTCACCTGGATTCCTATCTGTGTCCAAGGTGATTGGTAGCAGTGACCACTAGCTGTGACAGCATGAGACTTGTGAGACATGTATTGGGAAGAATGCATGGTGTATGTATCTATCTTACTGTCATTTGCAGGCATGGGGGTTGGACAGTGGGACAGTTGTACACTGTGTATTGGTATACCCTTCATGCAGCTACTACAAACATTTCTTTACCTGTAAGACCTCTGGAGAAAATGTCTGTTACCACTATCTGACTGTTTCTACAAATATTCAGGATTTCTTGAGTGTATATATGCACACATCTCAGTACCACTCCCTGGATTCTAACCATGTCTGGGTGTGCTAAAATGAACAACAAGGCTATTTCTCATCACACTGAGCTACTGGGGAACTGCTGTTTCTTGCTCGACTGATTTCTGCTTAATACTCTGTGGGATAGACAGTCTGACCTTATAATCCTGAGATTCATGCACGACAGATAGTGCACTGTATATTAATCCTTTGAAATAATACAATCTGGAAAGCAAAGGTTGACACAAGGCAATGCTGCAGGGGACACACTATAATACATTAGATATTACTATTCAGGATTCAGATCTTAGTGCATAACATAGTTCAAATTTCATTTATATCTTGTTTTACAGCTCCACAATCTACTGTTTTTCATAATAGCTGGTTCTCAGAACAGCCTCAGTTAATTCATGCTATCAAAGCCATATTTACTGTGAACAACCTATACACATTCTATTTCTACAACAACATATCAGAGTAACAGTTTGTGGTATAAATCTTTATTTTACTTATATGACACAGTGCTTTACTACTGCATATCCTGGACTCCAGAATGCTCCATCTCTGCACCCGATAGTGCGCTACCTCTCCAATGCCAGACATGTTTCCTGCAGAGATCAAACTACAACAGGTTATGACTGTATTCCCACCTGTGAGGTTTAAATAAGGCCATATTCCCGCCCTTTGCCGTCACTGGACCATTTTGAAAATGCTAAGCTCAGCTAAGCTGTGCACAAATCTGCTAAGCTGAGTTGAACAGTACTTAAAGAGTTAAATGCTGAGCACTGCTTAACAGTGTGCAAATCTGCTTAGCTGAGCTGACTGCTTCTTAGAATTTATGTCTAAGCAATGCTTAAACCTGCTAAGCAGAGCTGAGCACTGCTAAGCATTGCTCACTTTTCTTTTAAAAAATATCAGAATTGTAAATTAATTAATCATTACTGACATATTATTAAGTGTATATAATTTACTTTACATGACATCCCTCTATGTGCTTTCATTACATTACCTTGGGGTGTGACTATACTGTATGGAACACTTTTGTATACATGGGTGATTTCACATGTTATATACACTGACAGTTCCATTCTGATCCAGCTACACTAACATGGTTAATAAATATCAATTACTACATAATTTAAAATAAAAATAAAATTTTAACAATGCTTTCCCATGTAAAAATAAAGGGCCTGTCTTGGCACTCAAACCATGAACTGCTGCTTTTAAAGCTGGGACTCTAACCACTACACTATCTCGCCATTAAGGATCTTAAATACACATTTGTATTTAGCTCCTATGAGATGTTTAAGCAATGCTAAGCAGAGGGCCATAACGCACAAACCCGCTCAGCTATGCTTAAACTTTATTTGGAATGGTAAAAAAATTAATAAAACCACTTTAATTACATGTATCAATACTACTTGTAAGTCATATGTGGTAATGCACTACCTGTCATTCTATCAACTGTCTAAGTCTGTATGGGTAATATCAGGATTGAAGTCAATACATAATGGCATACATTTGAGTTTCAGACTTCTAGTCCTTCCCTACATGTTATGTTGATATAAACCCTGTTCCTCTATCAACTTTCTGAGTTTGTAAGGGCAATATTTATAATCTGTCCCTATTTGTCCTCCCATCATTTTAGGCTTTGTCCAGTTTTTTGCTCTAAGAGGTTGAGAGGTATGCCCCCCATCATTTTAGGCGTTGTCCAAATTTTTGGCCCTAAGAGGTTCAGAAGTATGGTTAAATTGTCGTACAGTGCTTTCACAATGCAGGCAGTGTGTGACAGGCCCTCCATTGCTTCCAATTTAAATTCCTGCTTTCAGTGTCTGTGGACACTGAAAGCAGTTAGAAAGTGCCATACAACACTTTGACAATGCAGGGTGTGTGTGACAGTACCTGCCACGCACCCCCTCCATTGCTTCCTATTTAAATTCCTGCTTTCAGTCTCTGTGGACACTGAAAGCAGTTAGAACGTGCTGTACAGCACTTTCAGAGTGCAGGGGGCATGTTGGATGTGGGAGCAGAACTGAAACATGCCCGCTGCACTCTTTCACTGTTCGTGTCCGCACAGCCATTCTCAGTCACGCACCTTCATTAATATGTAAGGCGCGCTGCTGTTAAGGCTGTGCAGAAGCAGACACCATTCTATCCATTTAGGAATAACACTATTCCTACTCAGAGTTTATTGAATCCTGGGGATTGTGTGTTTATTATACTTATATATGTATTCATGATATATCTCTATATATACTATAGTATAATCTTCTGTATAGTGTGTTTATTGATGTCTCAGCAATAATGGAGAATGGAGTAATGGTGCAGCGGTAGCATTGTTGCCTCACAGCAAGAAGTTCACTGGTTTGATTCTCGGCTGGGGTTCCTTCTGTGCAGAGTCTGTATGTCCTCCTTGCATTCGTGTGGGTTTTCTCTGGATGCTCCAGTTTCCTCCCACATTATGAAGACATGGATCTGGAGTGTTTCTTCCCGGGCTTCTGCAGAAGATTGGCCTGTTCCAAGTTGGACTTTCCCAGTTAACAAATGTAAAATAAAATAAACATTTGACTTCAGTAATGTGTCTGCTGCATACTGCTTAGAATGGTACAGTACTAGCATAGTTTGACAGCTGCATAATGTTGCCATAACACTATAAACCTTTTATTGATTAAAAAAAAAAATAAGTATACATCATCTGAAGTGCTACCGTAAGCATTTGTATGACTGTTCGGTTTTGCCTTCTCCCTCATAAAATGTTTGATTTTCTGGTTAACCACTGAATATTACAGTTGGCCAATAATGTCAGATATTAGAGATTCATGCTGATTATTTGTTTCAGAAAAATCCATGTTTCAAAACCTGTTGTTCTTTGATATATATATATATATATATATATATATATATATATATATATATATATATATATATATATATATATATATATATATATATACATATATATATATACATATATATATATATATATATATATATATATCTATAATAAAAATATCTTCTGAAAAATGGATGAACTATGTTCAGAATAAGACAAATAAACAGCTTTAATAAGTGATCTCTAAAGACATAAATGTTTCACTTTGAACTTCATCAGAAACACTCCCCCCTATTTAAATGGACATTTAAATGTAAATTGCATTCTTAGATGGAATAGATAATTGATGATGTCATTAATATACTAATTAGCCTTGTCTTATAGTGATACTAATGCTTAGTTGTGTTCCATATTTCTGATGAAGTTCGACATGAAACTTTTTACAAACGAAAGTGCTGAAATTCTAGTTATGTCTTTAGTGATCACTTATTAAAGTTGTTTGTCTTATTCTAAGTATAATTCTTCCATTTTTCAGAAGGTATTTTTTATTGTATTTAGTTTCATATTACTGGCTTTGGAGAGTGGTTTAGTTTTATATATATATATATATATATATATATATATATATATATATATATATATATATATATATATATACACATATATATATATATATCTATATACATATATATATATATATATATATATATATATATATATATATATATATATATATATATATATATATATATATATATATATATATATATATATATATATATATATATATATATATATATATATATATATATATATATACATATATATATATATATATATATATATATATATATATATATATATATATATATATATATATATATATATATATATATATATATATATATATACACACACCCATACACACACACACACACACACACACACACACGTACTTTTTTGTGGAGGTCTCAGAGGAGCACCACTGGGCCTAAATCTTCATTTTAATTTTATAACTTCCTTGATTGTGCCACATAATAGTTTTGGTCTTACACACTTTGTGATAATTGGAGAACACTAGATCATGCGTAAGTCACATTCAAGAGTGAAGATGCCAGTATTTCCTTCATTGATACCAAAACCAATATAACACTTGTGGAGCTTTTGCTTTTTTAATCCACTTAAAAAAGTTAATAGAACATCGACATGCATTTTACAAACATTAAGAAGTATGAAACTTTAATATCTGCTATGACAGACCAACTGTAAGCCATATTATTTACCAAAAAAGCAAAAAAAAAATTCAGGAGGCCAGACAGGGCAAACATAGCAGGGGAAAATCACAGACATCAAGAGTTAATAGAACAACAGGTTTTATATCAATACACATTTTCTAAACTATGAAGTTCTAATGTTTGACATTGTCAAACTGTAATTTTAGTGGTTTATCAGAAAATCAAATATTTTAAGCGGGATGGCAAAGTTAGGGTTCTTCTGCAAAGTCGCACAGCTATAGAAATGTTTTATGTCAGTGTTTCAAATGAAGGATTGTTTACATCGGCTACTGACTTTTTAAAACTTGTTTACTGGGGCTTTGTCTGGCATAAAAATACTTTTTGTGATAAGATTTACACAACAGTAAGCATCTGTCAAACTACCTTAATTCTGTAACATTCTAAGCAGTACACAAACAAGCAGACTACTGCAGTCCAGTGTTCTAATTTACTGCCTCGTACTTAAATGGTTTAATTTTCTGTTAACTTTCTGAAGATTACAGTCAGTGACAGGCATTAGAAGATAATTAATCTTAGAAGATTTGTGGTGATGTAAAACCATTTTTTCTATGAACTTTTTAAATTTATTAAAATGAATAAAGTGTCAGATGTATCTAAGACCAGCATTTGTGTTTGATGAAAAGAACCTGAGACTGCATTCATGACCACGACTTACATTCCACTGTTCTCCATTATCTCCAAAATCTCTATATCTAAAGACTAAATAACTAACTGACTTTTTTTTCTTCTGGCTAGAGTTGAGCATTGATCAAATTTGGCCGTTTGCAACTTTAGCCCGGGTTACATACATAGTAGCAACAGTAAAGTAAGAATGAAAGTATAACTAAGTTTTACAGTATAGTGACATAAGGTAACATAGATGTAAAAAAATATACACTTTGTGAAGACAGGAGGTATTACCAGCTATGTGTAACATATGCCAGCACAAGCAGTGGGTTTGTAACATATGCCAGCACAACTATTTATTTGTATAGGAATTTTGTAAAGAATTATGTCATTGATATATCAAACTGACTTGCACAGATGCTTGTATTGAAAATGTATTTGTAAAGTTGCTTATGTTAAAGATGTACCAGCAGTGGGTCTTGACTGTATTGTAACTGATTAAATCTATATGTTTTAACAGAGGATACTGGAACAGAATAGGTTAATCTTAGTCCCAGCTACCTTTGAAAAATAGTTGAAATTAAATTAGGCCATAAAGGTTGTATCTTACAGTTCTGGTTGCAGCTGGAGAGAAAATGTCTGGGAAACCAAGTATTAGGAAGCATTCTTTATAGTCTCTAGCAGGAAGCAAATTGTTACTCTAGAAGGGTAGAGGTTTGAAATTGTTTTATGACTTCCAGGACCTCCGGCAGATATGAACAAAGCTCTATCTCTTTGTAAAGAAACACATCCTAGCAGCTTCTAGTGCTGGTGATAGCGTGGGAAACAGTCAGATGAACAGATGTGATGTCATTCTGTAAGTTATCCCAGAAATAATAGTTTGATATTATATTGAGAATTTTCTCAGTCCAGCTGAGCAGTCTGTTTCTCAGAACCTAACATAGAAGGATCCCTCACCTACTTCATCTTGCCTTGTTATAGTAAGTGACCAGGGATAGTAATTCTTTAAATCAGTTAGGAAAATATAGTGGGATTAGTTAATTGCTGTTTTCTGTAACTGTGTGAATCTATTCATCTGTGTTATTTTTAATATTCCCTGTGATTGAAGCTCTGGTTTTTACTGTAAATAGATATTTCATCTTTTCATGTTCTTTCATTATTTATTATTAAATATATTTATACATTTCATTCTGGCTGGTCCTTTTAGAAAATATTTAAGCTTTGAGAGTATTTGCATACAAAGTACACCACAAAGCAGAAGGGCTGTTTCAGCACATGGCCCACGTAATAGGTATGAAACTGATGTTTACAAAGCTGGAAGCATTGGTTGTAGTACAGCATAGTGGCTTTTACCATTTCAAAGACTACAAGCCCCTCTGAAATGTGTGAAAACTGATTATCAATATTGTTTGTAGAAGTGTTATAAACAATCGATTTTAAGCAAAGTGATCTTTCTTTTAACTGCATAAATGTTCTAAGTAGTACTTGTTTCTTTAAGAAGACAAAGATACCTGGTTTTATAAGTATGAGTGCAGTTTTTAAATAAACTTTTTAAACTTTTGAATGTAATGTAAATGAGCACTGAGATAAACCCATTCAGAGAGCATCTGCCCTTTGTGGAAAAGAACTAGGTGTCAAGAACAGCAGTTCTGAGAGAGAGAGAGAGAGACACTCAACCACTTGAAAGGAAGACTGTGAAAAGAAACTGGCAATTGATCCTGCATGAGGAATCATGAGACAGATAGAGATCTAACAAAAGAGAGGGTATCCCAGCAGTACAAGTCTGAGTTAAAGATACTTGTGCATTTGTTTAAACTACAAAACTTGATCTTGCTTGTCAGAACCTGCAGTATTTTTACATATATATATATATATATATATATATATATATATATATATAATCTTCTCCCATTGGGGTTGCCACAGTGGATAACCGCTCTGCAAATTGATTGGCAGTGGAGTTTTTACAGTGTCAGGTTGCCAGCCTGGTGCCCAACCTTTACAGAAGGTATATATACACACACACACACACACACTCGCGTGCTCATACATGCCCGTGCGTACATCTACTGCATGTCTTAAAACTGATTTGACTGCAGGGAGGACATGCAGGCTCTGCACAGAAGGTGTTCCAGCTGAGAATTGAACTGAAGAACCTCTTGCTGTGAGACAACAATGCTAACTGCTGCACCAAAGCAAATTGTTCACTTTATATTTGTTTATTGACATATGTTTACTGGGAAGTCCAACTGGGCAGTGCTCTGTTTTAGCAGAGGACTTGAGAGAAAAGTACTAAAAAGTACTGTTATATAGACATCATGGACATCCGTTGCATTGTTTCATCATTTACAGTTTCATTCATGAGCAGCAGTTCCATTATTCAGACATGTTTGACATCAGTTACATTGTTTATAAATAGTTTTGCTGAAAAATAGCAGTTACATGAGTTGTATATTAATATAGATCTTTTAACTACAGGAAGGTACATGCAGTGTAGTATCATCAGTGTACTTAGGTTGTCAGGTCTTAAGTAGGAATATATGTTATCATAAAGACTTATTCTAAACCTGGGACATTGGAAGATAAGATGAAGAGTTAGAGCAGTTCAAAGAAAGGAAGTGGGTTGGAGGTGTAAGGAAGATACAGGAGATGAGATGACAGAGGAGTGTATAGTTGTGATAATAGTACATTAAGTTTTATGCAGTAGAGATTTATGGCACAACTTCTTATAGGTGCAGGTGTACAACCATTTATCTCTCAGGTGTTGCTTCAAGTTGGCAATTAAAGTCCTTCAGGTTATGGAATGGGATGGTATTCCAGCTAATAGCAATGCAGTGTATATACAGGAGTATTACGCATTGTTGCTATGTTTAATTATGATGAGCACTGATTTGTTAATGGAGCACAAAGGTTTATGAATATGTGTCCCAGGCAGGTGTCCCTAGTTTTGAGCAGTATTCTACCCTCACCTAGGATGATACCATAATATATACATACATACAAATATTTTAAGCACGGGCATTAATGCCCTTCTAACTTGCCAATATACCAAAACACTTGTTCCCATAATAAGTGTCCAGGTTGTTCTTAAAAATATCTAAACTAGTACTTGCTTTAATGTAATTTAGTAGTCTGTTCCATGCATCAGCTATTCTGCCAGAGAACTAATTAGTACACTTCTTATTCCTATAGAATCTTCTACATAGGTTTTCTGATGATTCTCTAGTACTTTTAGACAACTCCAAACATTCCCAGAGGTAGTTGTCTCTGAATGCCCTATATACTTGAATAAGAGCTCCTCTTAGATATCTGTAAGAAACACTGTACAAGTTCAGATATTTTAGTCTTTCATAATTTAAATTTTCACATCCATGATTCCCTTTGTATATTTCCACTGTACTCTTTCCAGTTTACTCATGCTTGTTTTCTTATAGGGTTTCTATGTTGTTATTCCATACTTAAGTTTGGATCTAATGTAACTAACAAACAATCTCCCGGATTCACTAATCCTCCGTGTAAGACTTAATAAGTCTTACTCGGAGGCTGCAGTTGAACGGTGTGATGTCAGTGTGCCATGAATATGCATGAGGGCACGCTGACTCAACCGTAAGTCTTACACGGACCGTGTAAGAAAGCAGGGGGTGTGTCCGACTGCTGAGCAGTCTAAATGTCCACACCCCTGCAAGTGTTTTAAAACTAAACAAAGCACACACACAAGAGCGAGTCCGCTCAAATGTCCCTGCACCCAACACCACACTCCCTGATATTGTAAACCCCTATCACAGTCCTAAAACGCAAAACATTAAATATATTTTTTTGAATACCCAAAATAGCTGCCCGCATTTGCATGTGTGTGCGCAGGTGTGCCCATTATTTAGCTAGAGTTAGAAATTCTGACATGGAAGAGCATAAGAAAGAATGTTAATGCAAATCACACCAAATAGCAATAGTGTAATGGTAGAGTGTTCGCACAAAGAAGAGACATTCACAGTTCGGGTCCCACCACTCCCCTTCATATTTATTTTTTAAATCAGTATATGAAATAATACCTGACAAATATGTTTAAACATTACTAAAAAGCAGTGAAATGGCCAATGTATCAGTGAACAAAATAAATATTTTAAAGGATCCTGATATAAAATTGCCTGCAGTTAAGCAGTGCTTCACCCAGCGCAATAGAGTTGCCCTTAGTTTAATAGCGCTTTACCTAGCGCAATAGAGTGGCCCATAGTTTAATAGCACTTTACCTAGTGCAATAGAGTTGCCCATAGTTTCACGGCGCTTTACCCAGCACAATAGAGTTGCCCATAGTTCAATGGCGCTTTACCCAGCGCAATTTGTTTGTGTGGACGTGCGCGCCACGCCAATCAGAGCACAGTAGGGCACCGAGGAGCAACATAGAGCAAAGTTGCTTAAATGCAGCCACACCCCCTAGCCTGTCTAGATAGTATGAAAATAAAATGAATGACAAGGTTTGAACCCAGGACTCTGTGCATCAGAAGCAAAGTACAGAACCACTAAGCCATGACAACATAGGGGAAACAGCCACTATTAACATTCATATACTTACGAATGGTAGTTTAACCATTACTAAGCAGGTCTGCAGTCAGCCGAGAATTTTACAAAACAGCCAATCACAAAAAAGTGCGGGAAATGCGGCATATTTAAGCCCCACAGGCGGGAATACACCCCATAACTGATTGTAGCTCACATCTGCAGTTAGAATGTCTGGTGTCGGAGAGGGAACACGCTTCCGAGCGCAACGTTGGGGCATCGAGGAGTCCAAATACATGGTTTGGCTCCTTGTCCACCATCACAAATCAAGACTCCTGCAGGGCCAGTTCCAACGGATGGAGTACAAGGCAGAGGCTTGGAACTGGTTAGCTCGTGACCTCACCAGTGCCACAGGTGTTCCTCGGACTGGTGAGCAGGTCCGTCACCACCATGCAGACCTGAAGAGACGGAAGCAGGACCACCTGAACCAATGGATACAGGAGGCCCGTGGGATGCGGGATGCCCCACAACTGAGTATGTAGCCATGGAATGCAGTATGTAAGAATTGATAATGGAGTATGTATAACGGATAGGTATGTCTCAATATCCATTCATTTACTTTACAGCTGCAGGTGACCGTGCTCATTTACTTTACAGCTGCAGGTGACCATGCTATGAATCAGCAAGCCTATGCTGATAGGCTGCTAAGGCTGCGCCACCAGGCAGGTTAGTGATTATTCTGCATGTATTGTTATATAAAATATGGGAGAGAGCATGAAAGGAAGTGTTGTAGTCCAATAATACAGCCATAAAATTGTCTGAATAAGTCCTCTGCATGTACTGTCAGATAAAAATGTCAGAGAGACAGAAAAAGAGTGTAGAAACCCATTAAGAAAGGTAACATATGTCTGGAATAATATCTCTGCAGGCACTGTCATATAAAATAAGTGAGTGAGCCTGAAAAAGGATTGTTCTAACCTATTAATAAAGGTATAATATGTCTTGAACATGTCTGCCATATACACCGTTAAAACAAATAAAGGAGTGAGCCTGTGGAAAAGTGTGTAATGTCATTAATAAAGGTCTAAAACCCAGAGTGTGTCTGTGTCACAGAGTCTGAAATGTTGTTGTACCCTTGCAGTATACAAACAGTATTGTTTGAAAAGGTGCTGGCAACCCAGAGTTGTGCAGTCCCATATAAAGTGGGTGATGGAAGTACTAGTAGCTGTGAAACATATATACAGTCCACAACAGGCAGTTACTGGCTGGCATGAATAAGTAAACCTGGCACACGTGTAGCATGTTATTTTTTTCCCCAGAAATGTGAATGTGTGTCAAGAAATGCAGGGTTCTGTACAAATCAAAGGGAAAATATCATGTGAAAACATCCCAGATATGTAGATAAAGGAATATAAATTCAACCAAGAAATATGTAGCAGTAACATCTGCATCCTGGACAGTTAGTATGTCAGATATAGGTCAGGCATATATTGAACTAGCGAAACCCAGTACACAACCTAATGTATGGTGGCAAGTGTAATAATACAGGTAGGGGATATACACTTGCAGTCACTAGGACTGTAGTGTAGACTAAAAGGTCATTATAAGATGTTAACCAAGGTTTTTTATACACCCTACTGTATGTGCATAAACCATGCAATTCCACACCTCAATGGGTATGTGTAATCTTAAATATTTGTTGGGACATATGTCCTATTGTTCTATAAATATTTGCATTCACATTGATGCATGTGCCCTGTTTAAACACCACAATCATGGTGGCCTGTTGCTACCAAACATCCCTGCATGCTGTTGGAATAACTACTGTGGTTCAATATATGCATGTGTTATGCTTGGTGTTCAACTGTTGTACCCTTGTTGTGTTGGGTTAATGGGAATATTATTGCATGTTGTTACAACTAATCTGGAATGCTGTTTTGCTTATGTTGTAATTAAACACACCTAATCACAGAACGTATGGGAAGGCCGGTCCCAGCGGACCCACTTGTCCCTCCTCAGCCAGCGAGTGCACCTGGCACCAGCAGGTCCGGTGCCCAGCCTGGGCTCCCCTCCTCTGTTGGTCCTGTGCCACCTTCGGGTGGAAGCACTGCAGGGGATGGGGCTCGTCCCCTTTTGCAAGCGTGGGCGGAGAAGGGCCACCTGTCACCCTTCAAAGGGTCCAGGCTGTGGTGCGTAGGGAGATCCAGCGTTCAGTCGCTGATCCCCTATGCCAGCTTGAGGTGAGAGTGGCGCGTCTCACAGGTGAGCCTGCCCGTCCTACGCAGCCCCCAGCACAGCCACCCTCGGGGCTGTGAAGGTTCAGTGGTGACTGCCCATGGGTGGGGATCTCAGTTCCACTGTTACCATCTGTGGGCTCATGGGCTTGCGATTTCCAAACATCCGACCTCGTCAATTGTGTCACCCACTCCATGTGTCATACACCGCCCCTGTATGCGTCTTGTCTGTCTTGTCTGTTTACCTTCCCAACCTACCTCCCCGGACATACCTACTTCCTCTACCTCACTTCCTACTCTCACCTGAAAAAAAAAAGTGCAATCTGTACCCACAAAAAAATTACGCCCCATACATAGCTGCCCATTTCGCACACATGTCCATTGGACATGTAAGCTGATAATTAGAATTGGCAGGACAACATACTTTGTTGTCCTCACCCCTCTCCCAGGGGTGGAAGGTTTCAAATTTCACTCCAAAATTCATTGCATATGCACAGCTGTTGCTGTTAAGGAAATGGGCAGCTATGGACCTTCCCTACACCCGTCCTGCACATCCCAAGCTTATTTATCTACTGTCTGTCCCTCTTTGTGCCCCCTTTTTCACCACTTTCCTATCTCCCCATTTTCTTTTCTTTAAAAGAAATTAGCACGGGGGTTAGCGGGAGTAAGCACTTTTAAGCAGTAGTTAGCGGGTTTGCACCAGTGTGCGCATATGTGCGCTTAGCTAAGCATTGCTAAGCGTCGTGCAAACCTGCGCAAACCCACTTACAACTGCTTAAAAGTGCCTTAGTCACTCTATGGCAGGGCCCTTGTACTGCTCAGCAGCAAAATAAAATTCCCCTGTCAGTCTCAAACCCAGACCTTGGACTCACAGGACTGCATGAAGTACCACTAAGCCACAGCAGATATACAATAATGTGGTGCTGAAAGAAATATATCATGCATTACAATGAGTTAATGTAAAGGGAGAATAGGAATGGCATAACACAAATCTTGTTCTGTGGCCCTTAACTAGCAAGTGTTGTGGAATTGCATGACATGACTGTGAAAAGAGAACCAGACATGCTAGTAGGGAATAATGTTACAGTAGCACCTTACAAACCCCACACAGTATCAGAGCAGGATAAACACTGGCATATTTGAATAGGTCAGAGGCCAGACCTCCCAACTGTGACTGATTTACAGGGATGTCCCTGATTTGCAAACAAATGTTAGCTGTGCCCCTCTGACTCCCTGTGAAATGTACTAACAGTAGGCAGAAAGGTGAAGAATCTCACTTAATGAAAAATGTCAATAAGTGAGAGTAGACACTGCTTGCACATCAGAAAAGGTGTAGTAATACATATGCTCCGAATCCCCCAAAGTCTCAACAGCAAAATATCTGAAATATATCACAGGTGTATCCCACTTATATGTACCTTTCCCTGAGGCTGTTCAAATATTTACCTGAGAGTATCTGAGGCCTGGAAGTGTCAGAAACACACAGGCGTATCAGCTTGTCTGCTGTTACACACTCAGCAAATAGCTGTAGAATGAATTCCACAAGCATGCCCATATGTAGGAGTACACCACAGAAATATCAAAGGATGTAGCCATGTACTGCTAGCAACCACCTGTGACAATGCCATTGTTCAGGTGCTGAAAAGACTGGTGTGGTGCACAGTCAATGGATACTAGGCTAACTTCTGTCTACCATCTGGATATGTCCACAGGTGGGAGCTACTGAGACAGATTACTAGCCTTTATAGACTAACAGGTACACAGCAACTCTGCATGTTCAGCAAGATAAACAACACACGATAATAAATAATTCTCTCCGCAGTTCTGCACCCCTACTCAAAAGTACCATATACCTGTGTAGTCAGGCACACCCATGGGTGTAGGTAGGCATACACAGTACTGAAATATGTCCAGTTGTCCTGAGCAGACTGTGCTAATGTCAACACAAACAAACCACAAACTGTTCAGAAGTGAGTAACGTACTAATGACAGTATAGCAGTTCACAAACAGTGCATGTGCCTGATATTCATAATTGGTAGTACAACATACTTAGTTGTCCTCACCCCTCTCTCAGGGGTGGAAGGTTTCAAATTTCACTCCTAATGTATTGCATATGCACAGCTGTTGCTGGTAAAGAAACGGGCAGCTATGGATCTTCCCCACACCCATCCTGTACATCCCGAGCTGGTTTCCCTACGTCTTCCCCTCTTTGTGCACCCTTTATCACCACATTCCTATCTCCCCATTTACTTTTCTGTCAAAGAAATTACCGCGGGGGTTAGCAAGAGTAAGTACTTGTAAACAGTAGTAAGCGGGTTTGCACCAGTGTGCGCATGTGTGCGCTTAGCTGAGTGTCGCTAAGCGTTGTGCAAACTCGCTTACAACTGCTTAAAAGTGCCTTAGTCACTGTGTATGACAGGGCCCTTGTACTGCTCAGCAGCAAAATAAAATACCCTTGTCAATCTCGAACTCCACACCTTGGACTTACCAGTCTGCATGAAGTACCACTAAGCCACAGCAGATATACAATAACTTGGTGCTGTAAGAAATATATCATGCATTACAATGAGTGAATGTAAAGGGAAAATAGGAAAGCCATAGGAACACATTGCAATAACTACTGTTGTATGCCAGTTAATTCTCTAATTCGAGAAGAAAGTACATACTCCCATTTATCCAGTGTTAGCGCTAAGAGGTGTGAGTCAACTTACACACTGAGAAGAGTGCACTGGAAGAAGCAACAGTCAGGTTTCAGTACAACATGCATATCACTGGCTACAACCCTAGCTTCAGATATGAGACATATACCAGCCTTCTGACTGAGACAACAGTGTCCACAGAAAACAAGCATGGGCCCCACCTTGCACAACTGAAAGGGCTACGCCTACCTAACCTAGCATTTTATAGCAGTGTCCTGCAATCACAGTGAGTACTGCAATTACCACACAGCAGGCTGCATGCAATTACTAAATGGAGGCCATCACATGCACATGTGCAGATACCTAGAAAAGCAGCCTGTACTTGCTGTCCACACATGCAATATCATTGCACCAACTGAGAAAGAGAGCGAGAGAGAGAGACAGACAGAGACAGACAGACAGATGTAGACAAACAGGCTGTAAGAGACAGACACTGAAAAGAAAGACCAACACACAGTGGAAACCAAAACAAAAAAAAATAACAAATCAACAGTTACAACAGACGAAGGTGAGGAATACAAAGGTAAGGTATGTAACAGATATGTATTTGCTGGCATCCGAATGATGTGTCTGAGGGGTACTCTACATACTGTGAATCATCCATATGTGGCAGCAGTCTGTATCTATATGTATATGCACATGTGCATAGGGCAAGGGACATACTGCAACTGTTAGTGAAGGCTGGACATATATATGTTGTTGAAGGTTGCTATGTGCACATATGTATGTAGGTTGTAGTGTGTGGCATTGCAGACAGCAAGCAGTGCCGGTATATGTCATGTGGTGGTTAAACGCTGTGGGACTGAGCTACAAGCAGTGAGGCCTGCTACAGCTATATGGCCTGAGGACAGCAAAATGCATTCTGCACAACATTGTGCAATATTATTACATAACTGTATGTCTCACAGCTGTTGCATAATTGACATCCCCACCATGAAAGGTGCGCAGTATATGTGCCTATATGTGCATCTATATGTACAGCAATGGGTGTATACATGTATGTGTGTGTGTGTGTGTGTGTATATATATATATATATATATATATATATATATATATATATGTATATATATATATATATGTGTGTGTGTGTGTGTGTGTGTATTTATATATATATATATATATATATATATATATATATATATATATATATATAGATATAGATATAGATAGATATATTGATATATTGATATATAGATATAGATATATATATACATATATAGATATATAGCTATGGATATATATATATATATATATAGATATATAGATATATACATATAGATATATATAGATATATATATATATATATAGATATATATGGATATGTATAGATATGTATAGATATGTATAGATATATAGATATGTATATGTATAGATATGTATAGATATGTATATATATATATATATATATATATATATATATATATATATATATATATATAGAGAGAGAGGGAGACACGGGGTCATACGTACTGCAACAGGTGCCTGTTGACCAAGGCATGGACTGAACACCAGTGTTGGTACTACAGTGCCATACCCCATTCCAAAACACTTTACCCAGTAACTACCACATAGGTGGTAGCCTGCCTAACACTGAAGGTGTCAGAAGGGAACATGGGACACAGGTGGACAGTAGCCTCCCCTTTGATAATCACAGTGCCACACTAGTCTTGTAATCTGTCTACATGGTACGTGTCATCACAAAAGGTGTGTCATCTAGGGAAATATAGGTCAGTGTTCCCCTCTACTCATCACAATGCCATGTGGTATGTACCTCACATGACAACTACAGCAAGTGGAAAGGCCACAGACATATCTCACAAAGAGTAATACTGCCCTCAAACACATGCTCTATGCAGACTGACTCACAAAACCACAGCTAGAGTGCGTTGCATACCACCCACCCAGAGGTTACCTCTGCCGGACATACAGAGGTATGTCACACCCATAGCAGTCGGCCAACCACCATGTCAACACCTCACAATCCCTCCGGGCTACATGACCTAGGGCCCTAATCCACGCCACCTCACTAAACAGCACATGCTGGAGGTACAGGTTCCTTTCCACAAATATGCCATACTCTGGACTAAACCACCCAGCATTAACAAACAAGGCTGCTCATTAGCAGATGTCATACATACCCCTGATGATTGTTTGGGAGATAGGTAATATGCCCTGGGAGTCACCTCTGTGTATCCGGTTGACAGGGGCAAATGAAATTACATTACATGTGTGTCAAAGGCCAGGGTAGCATATGGCTAGGCTGCTCTAGGCCCTAGGGCCAAAAGCGTATTACCTACCTATGACACAATGCACACACACATGTACTCAGTGCAATACCTGCTATGTGAGGTGGAATGAGTGTGACAGTGAATATGTGCAAGGTCTGTAAGGTGTGATAGCTTAGTGTGAGGTTGTTTCTGTCATGGCAGTTTGTGTCCTAGGTGTGAGGACAGAGAAAGATGTGTCAGTTATTAGGATGCAGACATAGTAGGATAGCATATGTTGTGACGTAGTTCCTTGTGTACGACTGTGGTGTCCCATTGTAGGCTGAAGCAATACATGTATGCTCAGTAAGTGGTACTGCTGGTGAATCCAGCTCACATATGAGCTGTTGTACTACCTGAAGCTGTAGGCCTAAACAGCACAGTATGGTGTATGTTCACATTCCCTGGTAACACTGTCTTGTGTGTTTCCTGTAGTCTGCACAGATTACATACCTCAGGCATAGGTATCTGTAAGTAGGGGCACACAGTACTGTAAGGTACACAGGTAATGCTCATCTGTGTCGGCATACATTTGTGTGTTTATGTATGTCTGATGTGTGTGTAATGATGCCTGTACCATGCCCACAATCACATGTGTGTTACAGGGTATGTGTGTGTACCTAGCAACATGTATACTCTGTTACAGCAGTATGCCAGCTATATTAACAACCGTGCACATATGTTAGGTAGGGGTATGGCATCAACGACTGGGGTGGTTTACAGGTAATACTGTAAATGTACTTTACATTAATTGCATTGGATTACGTATGTCTTCATGCATTAGCTTGATATATACCCCCATGGCGAGGTTGTGCATTGTATCCCAAACAGTGTGCCGAGTACTGGTGTATACTGGTTTGTTATATGGAGTGTGGCAGGCACTGTCAGCCAGTTGTGGGCTAAGCACTGATATATGGTATTGAACGTGTGTATCCTCTGACAGACAAACAGATGCTATATATGGCAGTTAAGTGATATCTGTACTTAATAATGTTAAGTGTGCCACATGACTTGCTCACACATATCGTTTAATTGTCTTCCAGGGTTATGGCTCATCAATGCAATCCGTCATATACAGCTGCGGAGGAACAGGAAATACACAACAGCCTGGTGCAGCACTATACACTGCTGTTTTCCAGGGCCAGCCAGCACCAGCATGAGCGTACTGCACTGTGGCAAGATCTTGTTCGTCGGGTAAATGACATAGGCATGCATAACCGGACATATGAGCAGGTACGCCATTACTGCAGTGATTTAATTAGACATGTCCTGTGGTGTGCGTCTGATATCCATAGACAACAGCTTGCCACAGGTGGTGGGGTTGCCATACACCCCCCCCTCACCAGAGTGGAGGAGCTGCTCCTAAGCGTGGTGGCTCCTGGCCTCCAGCAGCAACAGCATCAAACATGTGTCATCATGGAGGCCGGAGCCACCCAGCATGATGACATGGAGCATGCAGGTAATATGCCCTAGCTGTAGACTACTGTTACCTGTATTGTTAGAATATGCATATGTGAGATGTGTACTATGTGTTCAGCAGTTGTGCTGCCTATTGTGTGCAATACTGATATTTGGAATAGTATCTGTACACCTGTGACTGTTGACTGTTGTTCTACTGTAGTTTAGCACACTCACAGTAGCAATGCCACAGTTGTGGCCACTGACAAACTGTGTCATATTCTTGTAGGTCCCTCTGATGTGAGAGCAGAGCAGACAATACATGCTGGTGAGTGTGTTAACACTTTAATATTGGTAAAGACATGTGCATGTCATAGGTGAGGTGTAGGCCATGTACACGTAACACACCTATGCATAATGCATGCTGTGCATGTTTGCTGTGAGACATTAAACATCTCAGTAAAGTCAGTAGCTGCCTCAATCACATGCAATGCACAGAGCAGCAGACACATTTGTGGCAACACTGTAGTGCACATTGGATATGCATAGTTGCTACAGCTGTACACAACAGAACACGTTTATCTTACGCAGTACACGAAAACATGCTACATTTGGCATTACCACACACCCGCTGTAAGGTCACACTTCAGTATCCCACATGTCATGCACACACACATGATGTACCTCAGGGGTAGAGGCCTATCATGGGGCTGTGCAACACTCTTCAACACATAACACAGTCATGTTAGGCAATGCTCCCTATTGGGCACCTCACACACCCATGTACAAAGTGGCTGTGTAATTGTGAACATAGCCACGGCACTGCAGTTCAGGTACAGCATGCTAGGCAGTGGTCTTGCACACATTAGTAGCTGTGAGTGACCACAAGATGCATGATGATGATGGCACAGGGTACTACACCCCATCCAGTTACAGTGACCACAGTACTACTCATAGCAGTCATTGTTTTGCACCTCAATGTTGTGTGTGTGCAAACATATGCACCTATACACAATATGCATAGCATGTTGTGTGTGTGCTTACATATGCCAGTATACACAATATGCACAGCAGTCGCCATCCGAACAAAGTGTCACATATATGTCCTGGAATGCTAGTGGGTGTATAGGTCACATGTCACACATTGGGTATGTGTAGTGTTTAACGTTGCAGGCGTGTAGCATGCCATGCCATGGCTGACACCGACATATCTGCAATATGTCCCACACTCACCATAACCACTGTACACTGGCCATGTCGAGCATTGGGATTCCTTCAAGTCAACATGCACCACTCATCCCGTGTGTGTACATAGCATGCATGTGCTACACCTGTGCCCACTATTATCTGCTATGGACACAGACACTGTACTCAGACATGGAAATCTATGTGTCACACAGATAACACATGCAGCGATGGCATGTATACCTGTGAGTGATGGTGCACAGGACATTGCAGAGCTGATAAGACTTGCACAGCAATGTTGTGTCCAGGTACACATTGTGTTCCAGGGTGTAGCCAATCACTGAACAACTGCACAGTTGCATCAAAGCCATGTACACTGCCATGAAATAGGGGCATCTACACTTGCACTGCATGGTCTTGTGCAACACATATTCTGCATGCTGACACGTGTGTGGTGACTGTTTGCCTTGTGATACTGACACCCACCTTCACCCACTATAGAGTATGTGTTGGATTGCTGGTGTGTGTGTGTATGTGCTGTAGTGAGGAGTGTATATGTGTGCATGTGTTCATGTGTGCATGTGTTCATGTGTGCATGTGTGCATGCATCATGTGCAGACTATAAAGTGTGTTTCCTGTCTTCCTCTCACAGGTGCTGAGTTAGGGGTGGCCGAAAGCAGCAGGGAACCTGAAGCCACTGCCACAAATAGTGGTGATGATGAGACATGTATTCTGGCACAGGAAGGTTTGACAGGGTCTGTCGTTGGTCCGCCAATCGACAGTACACAGCGTTCAACCCCATCTATGCGCACACTCATACTGTCAATACATCCCTCATCACCAATGGCCATAGGCGAGGGACAGCAAACAGTTGGCATTGACCAGGAGAGTGTGTTACCCATGGCACTTGCATCCCCTCACAGCAGCCATAGCCGGATTCCTGGAACGGTATCACATAGGCGGAGGTCCAGGGGTTCTTGGGGGAGCACCGCTGGTCATATTGCCCCTGGCAGACATGCCCTCACAGGTCTTACAACGTCCAGTATGTTCCGGGCTGTAATGCAGGCTCAGGCAAGTATGGAATGGTACACCAGACAGGGACTTAGGGCGCAGAGGGCCCATTACACCACTATCAATGACAGCATCCATGACCTTGCCAGTGCCATCCGGAATTACACCGAGGTCATTCATAGACATTGGGGGGAGACAGTAGATGCCCTCCACAATATGTCTTCCATGAGCCAGGACCGTGTGGGACGGTTGCGACATTGACGCGGACATATGCCAGCATCAGCAACAACTGGCAGTGGTCGCGGACAGCTCACAGTTCACAGCCACTCCCATAGTGGTGGCCTGTCCATTGACCATCCCAGTAGACCACGTGCACTTGGCTCTGGCCAGTCCCAGCAGGGACATGGGTCCAGTCGTCATACCTCTGCCTCTGATGACAGTACCCAGTTGGGGTTGGTACCCAATACTGTCCGTAGCACCCCTGCCAGGCACAGGTACTGTGTCCGTGGCCGGAGACAGTGATCTGTACAGCCTAGCAGGTACAGTCTGTGGCTGTCCCACAAACTACCATATATGACAGCCACATGGTGGAGCTGTGTGCATGTAGACACACACACATTAACCAAACAACTAGGGCTCACACATGCACACACACATTACAACAAGTGTTGGCCCATGCTGTACTGTTGTCCCTCACACACACACACACACACACACACACACACACACACGTCGATTGGATGGGTCAATGTCAGGCTCTGGCAAACAACAACACACCCTGTGCATATGATGATACCTGTGTCACCTCCTGTCATCTGTAACTTTGATGCAGGAACAGGCTAGCATGGTGCTGATGCACAGAGTGACATTATAGCAGTGTAGCAATATTAGCAAGTTGTCAACAGGAAAGTGTAATGGCATCCTTGTAGGTATGTCTAATCAGGCATTATGCATCAAAGCTCTGATTGTCAATGTAGCATTGTTTACACCACTGTTAGGTCTGAGTATGTATTGTCCACCCATGTGCCATTTGGCTGAAGTGTAATGTGTTGCCAGCATGTGTTAGTGAGTGGACAGTACGTGTGTGATGTGTGCAGTACAGATTAGCAAGTATACATCTATGAACATGGTGGGTGCGCACTGTCTGCATGTACGTGCATGGTGGACACATGGGATGTGTGGCATACCCTGTTGTACACATTGTTAACCTCTCATAGTAACTTTCAATGGCCAGTATGCATTCTACTACAGTTATGTACTAACATGGGTCCACATGTGTGTATGACATGGGTTGACACTATGCTGTGGGTGATACTGTTAATATCTGTCAATGAATTGCGGTCTGGTAGTATACACAACCTCAACAGCATGACTATAAGCAATCATTGGATGATGTCCTGACAAATGACACACAGTTGTAGGGAACTCAGTAACAGCTGGATCCTTCCAGTACTATACTCTAACACTAACCAGTGGTATTGACCGCCACCCATTCCTGGGACCACACCTGTTTGGCATATAGCCCCCTTAGGTACATTCAAACACACTAGGGATGTGTCCATCCACATCTGGAAATGCATGCATTGGCCTACAATGCATTCCCTGGATGGGACGCATATCCTACACAAGGGTATCATACAGACAGATACCTGTTGTCTGATACATGCTGTATAGCAGTAAGCCGGCTATAGCATAGTCATCCACATTTACTATACATACTATCCCGTCAGTACCACATCAATGGTAGACCTCAACATGTATGTTGGGTACCTATGTGTACATACAGCCTCATGTTATGCCATGTGTCCCTTGGTATCCACATATCCATAGGTATTGTGGAGTCCCTCGGTGTATCACATAAGACATTAGAGGCCTGAATGCATATCCACAAGGCAGTTGTACACCTATACAGACTGTCCATTATTGCCAGTCGTTGTTGTGTATGAACATGTCTGACATATACCCCAGGCATATACCCTCACTCACACTACTCTTTAGTAACTGTCATGGGTGTGTGTGGCACAGATGACCTTGGCCACAGATCGCAACAGTGGATGGCCTTGTCACATACAGGCATATGTGACCTACGATCTGAGAAGCAACGGCACAACCTGTCAATGGAAACAGATGTATTCATGTAGTATGTAGGCTTCACACCTATGTACTGATTGAGGGGACATGTACACATATATATTTGCCATGCAGATACCTGATGTGTGCAATGCACTTACTGTTTTAATCATAATATGTCCTACCATAGTAAAACCAAAACCCACACCACATTGACCAACAGTGACACACACACTGTCAGTGTTTGCAGGATTCAAACCCCTACCTAATTATGTTATGATACTAGAGAGAGAGAAAGAGACACATTAACATAGTGCGCTATTAGCTTTACTGGCTGGTTTCCCTTCTCCGTCTGTATTTGTAGGATGGTGACATCATCAGACTTTCCAAAGAGGAATGTACCTCTTTTAGTGAGTTTTCCCAGTCTCCAAAAAGGGCACTCCTCTCAAAGGAAACTGCACACACACACACACACACACACAAACAGTCAGTGTTTGCAGGATTCAAACTCCTACCTAACTATGTTATGAGATTAGACAGAGACGCATTAACACGGCGCGCTATTTGCTTTCCGGGCTGTTTTCTCTTCTCCTGCTGTATTTGTAGGATGGTGACATCATCAGACTTTCCAAAGAGGAATGTACCTCTTTTAGTGAGTTTTCCCAGTCTCCAAAAAGGGCACTCTCAAAAGAAACTACACACATACACCCCCCCACACACACACACACACAGTCAGCGTTTGCAGGATTCAAACCCCTACCTAACTATGTTATGATACTAGAGAGAGACACATTAACACGGCACGCTATTTGCTTTACAGGCTGGATTCCCTTCTCCTGCTGTATTTATAGGATGGTGACATCATCAGACTGGACATGGTGATGTGTGTACACTTTGTTTTATGCCATTCCAGGAATGGTCTATGTGGGTCAGCAGGTGTCAACAGCTTGAACAGGACCTCATAATCCTTACCTTGTGTGATCTATCTCTGGACACATTGGCATTTCTTCATATGTCAACACATATTTATGCACAGCTTGTTGGTTTTGTGGATACTACATGTGTCTGGGATGTTGATAAAGGGCTATTCAAAGTCTATGTGAGACATGTGTAGCTGTGTTCAGTGATGTATGTCCTGAGTGGCTGCCTTGCAAACAGTCTAGCATGTTTGGGAACCATGATCCGCACATGAACATACCGCAGTTGGTAGGTTTGTGTGTATGTCAGCTTCCAATAGCTCTGCATATGACTTCAATGATGATGGACTCCATGATCTTGCAGATCAGACTTCATAGGCATACTGGACTGTACTTCCCATGGTGTGTTGTGCACCAACACTTGTGGGGAGTACCATATGTTGCTGTAACACATTCAACGGTTCCACATCCTGTGTAGGGGGTGAGGCTCAGCTGACTGTTCAGGTGCAGGATCTGTTTGTTCTGTAGTTTATGCATGACACATATTGGGAATCAATGTATTCCACTTGCTGCCATGCTTTTGGCATTGGGGGTAGCTGCTCATCCATTCTACATGTGATATCTCCTGGTATGATGATATGGACTATTGTCAGTGGGAGGTGGGTATGTATATATGGGCCTATCTGTCAGGATGTCGCCATTGTCAGTCAGGTACAGTTGGCCCTGACTCAGGACATATATGGGTGTATATTGCTATTTATGACATAGCTGAAGGAGGTGTCATGATTCAGTCTGGACTCCTTCTCAGCTACTCTTTACAAAACACCAACGGACCTGAGCACTAATCCCTGTTGTACTCTTTTACACACTTACCACCCTACTGATCCTTTGTGATCAGGCTACAGAGTATGTCATCATAATATCCTGGCATGTCCAGGGGTCAGTTTTGTGTGTACTCTCCAGTCCAGCTGGTGAATATTGTGATGTTGACACAATGTCACATCTGCCTCATGTACACAGACAACCCTCTCCTCCTCCCGACAAACTCAGATATATGTGTGAGATGCACCTATAGAGACATACAGGGTGCTGAACTCTCTCGACCCATGACTGGCACAGTCTATCAGGTGGTGAAGGTAACCACACACACCACATATCAGTCTCACATATCCTCTAGCGACAGCACTCAAACCACATTATCACACATAGACATACTCGGATGCTGTAAATGAACTCTGCCTAAGCAGCAGAGACCTCCAAAGCAGACACACACACAACTGCTACCCCACTACAATACCCACATATCACATAGTTCACAATGTCAGTGTGCCACACGGTCACTGCCCTTCGGGCTAAACAACACACCTAATACACTTGTAAAAGGCAACACTTACTGTCAGACACACTGACGTACCACTCACCAGCCCAAACAAGGGAATAGTCACTTTGGGCTGTCTGTCGGGTGCCAGGATCTGCCACATAACACATGCAGTCAGGTCACTCCAAAGCAAGTACAGGACTGGCACCATCATTGTCCATGCTGGTGCATAAAATCTCAGACGTTACTCCCTGGACCACATGACATGATACATGGTGGAATACTCTGATCATGTAGCCCAGGCCAGTATGACCCTGACCTTGTCTAGCATCTTACACCCACCAATTATGATGTCACAGTATACAGACAAACATATCACGTTTAACAGTTGGCTAAGAAATTGGTGTCATTCATAGGGGATACAGTGTCTGTCAGCCTGTGGTGACATGCTTGACATGCCACGTAGCTTCACTATGGACAGCTTGCACCTGTCACCCTTGGACTTTCGAATGCTGGCTAAGGCTATTGCTACCACCATAGTGCCTTTTTTAAGCAGGGCTCAAAAGACAAACCCACCTCCATAGACATTACAGGTTAAATGAAACTAAGGGTAATGCTGCTCAACACCAGATGTGTAACCCTCATATTGCGGCCACTCAGGACTTTCCTCAGTATGTAGGATAGCGATATCTGTGCACTAACAGACACCTGGTTCACACTCACTTATGCATACCAGCACTACCAGGTTATGTTTCATACCATGCTTTCTGACCACAAGACTTGGAACAGACAACACAACTAGGGGGGGAGTATCCATATACATCACAGATACACACACCTCTGGGTTAGTAGCACTGCACAAAGCATCAAAGACCATACATATGCAACTACCATTGTGCAAAACTGCCTTTCAGTTTGTTGCCTGCTACAGACCACCCTCCCAAACTCAGGAACCACACTCGGCTTTCATGGGAACTATAGAGAATATGAAGGTTTCCACAAACACCATTATATTGGGTGACTTCAAATACACAAATATTGACTGGGGATACTACTCAAGCCCCAACACCCTCGCCCAACAGTCGCTACAATTTGTAGACTCATATGCTATGGCACAACCAGTCAGCACAGCCACAAGGGGGAATACATATTGGACCTGATCATCACCAACATGGGGACTCTATGTTCCACACCAGCGATATACCCCTCATTGGTAAGGTCAGAACATACATGTATCTCACTGAACATACATATACCCTCCACACACCCATCCTGGGTAATCTTGGTGAACTTCTCATGAGCCAATGTCTCACTTCACTAAAGCAAGGTGGTATCCGTCAGAGACCCTGAAATAGTGACAAATATGGCTCAGACTGCTGAATCCTTTACATACACATTCTATGAACACCTAGTGGACTGCATGGATTGTGCTATCCCAAATAACAACAGGACTCACTCCTCCAATGGCAGGGGACCTGTCTGGTAGACCCCAGCCATTAATAAGCTGTACAACGTCAGGAGGAAGCTACTACATGATAGAGCACAATCCCGGATGGGGAAGGCATCTGTGATCTGTACTAGCAGACAGCTACGATCACTCATGAACTTTTCTAAGCGCCGCTTCTACCGGACAATTGCACCAGACACGTAGGACTATCACACGGCCTTCTTCAGTTATGTCAGGAACCTGGGTGGACATTCACTGATATGCTGTGAGTTACTGCATACTGACTAAACTTACCCTGAACCCACTGGCATTGCCAACATCCTGGCAAACAGGTTCAGTGCAGATGTCTCCCCCCATCCCCCCTAAGGAGCAACTATCCATCCCAACAGAGTGTAACCTCCCTGACATCACACAGTAACAGATGAGTGCTGCCCTCCCCAAAGCATACATCACAGCATCAGTGGGACCAGACGGTGCCCCGGCCTGCATCTTACACGAGCTTCATGACAGACGTAACCCTCACATTACATCACTGTTCAATATCAGAGTTACTACAGGATATGTACCCAAGGAATAGCGTACAGCGACAGTGGTCCCACTCCACAGAGTTGGTGCCACAATGGACCACAGACAATATTGCCCTATAAGCCTAACTAGCCTGTTCTTCAAAGCTATGGAGCGTATTGTCATGGGACTCATACACATAGACATCGGGAACCTACAGACACTGTGTCCTACACATTTCAGCGTTGTTGTGGGCAGATCTTGCCTCTTGAACCTGTTTGTATTCTTTAAATGGTTAACAGGTCCATCGACATAGGGACGGTTGTCCACACAGCCTACCTGAACCTTGCAAAACCCTTCAACACAATAACCCACTGGGCCATTATGCATAGGCTCACCAGCGTCGATATGGACACATATCTCACACGATGGATTGCTACCTGGATCAGGGATAGCACCCACATGGTCAGAATTGCAGGTGCCATGTCTGACTATACACCAGTTGCACGTGGCATCCCACACGGCTCAGTCCTGGGACCTCTCTTGTTCAGTATATATTTGTCTGACCTACAGGCTACCACAGGGGGAATATGGCTGACCATGTTCGCACTTGACTGCAAACTAGGTGCCATAATCAACTCTCCAGCTGCCACATGCATACTCAAACAGGGTCTCACAGAGATGGATGACTGGTGCCTGAGCCATGGCCTACAGCTAAATGCCATTAGTTGCATAGTCATCCCCTTTGGGAATAACAACATGCCCACACATTATCACATAGGTAGTACTCCATTACATATGGTAGGAGTTGTTAGGGGTTTGGGGACATGACTTGTTCGTATTGTCGCCTTTGATAATCACGTTGCCAAAGTGGTTCGACAGACCTTCTATATAGGCCACCTTATCCCATATGGTTTCACATCTAGATCGAGTGAGGTCATTTTGGCCCTATACTCATCACAACCATGCTTGGTTACAATGCCACATTTGGGGTGTACTTTACCTGACACCTGCAGCAATTGTACTGGCCACAGAAGTTCCTCACCAAGCAGATCTAGGGACTCACACAGATGCCCTGCACAGTTCGGATGCAGTAACTCCAGCTCTACTCAGTCGTTTACCACCTACTTGGATATGATGTGTGCCTGTTGTTTACAGATATACCCAACCCAGAATTACTGGACATGCTCCACCTCAGGATATCCGACTCCCTTGGAGCTATACACTCCAGGGACATGTACCTCAGCACAGATGTTAATAGGACATGCTGGAGGGACAGATTCTTATTCCAGAGGCTCCACTCACTCCAGATTGTAATCCCAGTTTCACATAGGCAGAGCCACCCACTGACCACCTACAGGAGACATCTTGATGACTGTATGGGTGATCGTATGTTTACCCCTGGGATATCTTCTGTGCCCCTGCTAGACAGAGGAACACTAGCCTAAACGTACATGGGCTATCTTGTGTGACCTACTATTCACACGCACAGTGTAATAATCTGACAGGGTTGCTAATGCCAAACACACTCTGGCTAGGCTTGTACATGCCCTAGGGCAGATAGCCTAGTATCAACCTCTGAACCTATGCTAATGTTCGGGATGCACAATGTTTATTGCTGATACTGTTTGCAGGTCTTTATCGTCTTTGCTTTACCAGTTTCTATGAACAACTTAGGTATCTGCAGAACATATTTGATTATGACAGGGTTCCACTATATTATATATGTGTCTGTTGTCATATAACTGTGTGCACAGGGTGGATTGCTGGATAGTGGGTTAACACATGCAACTGCCAGATATGTGTGGCCCACTGCTGTACTCAGACATGGCCTAAGTGTGTGAGCATGCCCAGTTCAGGCTTTCTGTGTTTTGTTGCCTGACATTTGTCTCATTTATTCAAGTGTGTGAGCATGCCCAGTGTGACCTTTCAGTATGTTGCTATCTGAGGTCCACTACATTTGTTGATGTGTGTGAACATGACCAATATTAACATTTATACTGTGTGTGTTGGACGTCAGGTTCTGTTCTTACTGCAGGACTCACCTTTGTGTCATAACTCGACAGGGATTATGCTGTGCCTGCAGGGTTTCCATGAGATACTTTGTATAGACTTATCAACAGGCTGACCACTGCAATACTGTCATGGTTTAGTGGTATAGTACTTTAACTATAGTGCACAGTATCCTGGGTTCGAGGCCCATCACTGCTTTATATTTTCATACTGAGCAGACCAGACTGCTTAAGGGCCAGTTAAGCAAATATGAGCATGTTGGCTTTTGTTCAGCTATGCCCTACTTAGACCAGGCTTGTCCGACATTGCTCAATATTCACCAACATTGCTGGACGTTGCCCAATATTACTCAACATTGACCACAGCTGTGCTAGTTGGTGTGTGCGATTTTGTTTGCATATACTACATGGTGGTAAATGCTGTTTAGCACTGCTTTATATTGCTTAACACATGGCAGTCATGCCTCAGGTGGTGCTGCAGGGCTGTCTATGTCGGATGCACATACTACACTCCCTGTACATGTTTGAAAGCAGGTAGTGTCAACTTAGGCATCCCTTTTACTATATGTGCAAGTCAGAGAGAGGTATCATTTCCAGAGTTCCTACTGAGCCAGTGTATGTGCTATGCATTGCCTCTTTGCCAAGGCCAAAGCATACTGGGCACGCCTCCTTCTGCCTACTGGGGCAGGCTCAGGTTGTTCCTCATCCGAGTCACGCTCTGCCTGTGATGGCCTTGGTAATGGTGGGGGGCTGTTTGGCCCAGGCCTTTGCTGGTCCTGCTGCAGCTGTTTTTGCAGGATCGTATTATGTAGCATAACACATACCATGACAATTTGGGTACATGTAGTTGGTGAGTACTGCAAGGCTCCACCAGATGTGTCCAGGCACCGGAACCATGACTTGAGCAGCCCAAACACACGCTCAATTACATTACGTGTTTGTGCATGTGCCTCATTATGGTGTTCCTGTTCAGGTGTGTGTGCATTTCTGATGGGTGTCATCAGCCACGGCTCCAGTGCATAGCCAGCATCCCCCACTATGTGACCATGTGGGATGTCTCCACTGGCAAATGTGTGGTACAGCTGCATCAGATGCCAGATATGGGAATCATGGTAGCTTCCAGGGCAGCTAGCAAACACATTCAGTATTATGCCCTGGGCATCACACACAACCTGGCAGTTGATGGAGGGGAAGCCCTTCTGGTTGAAGTAGACCCTACCCCGCACACCGGCTGGTGCTTTGATGCGTATGTGCGTGCAGCCTATTGCACCCACTACCTCAGGGTATTCCGCTATTTTCTGGAAGAGACGCATATTGCTGGCCAATACCTCATGGGAATTGGGGAAATATACATGATCACCGACATGTGCTGACATGGTATCCAGGAACTGGTGCAGTACCCTGGATGCTGATGCCGGTGATATCCCCATCATATCACCGGTTGGTCTCTGGAAGGTACCTGTTGCTAATATTCTTAGGCTAACATGTACCTTGGTTTCCACTGGGATGGGTTTCCCTCTGTTCGTTCTGTGTGTGAGGTGTGGCCTGCATAGCTCAACAATTTGCTGCAGGAGGTCTCTGTCCACTCTATAGCGCTCCACTATCTCCAGCTCATGTAGCCCCTGGTAGGTTACCCTGGGCCTGTACACTCTTCTCCGTCTTCTCACTGTGGGTTGTCCAGCAGCATTTCCATTGTCACCACCCCCAGCATGTTGCATATGTCACCTTATAACAGCAATGGCAGCCCCTAACATTTCTTTGTCTCAGTAAAGCTTTTTCAGTTTTCACTTCTATTAGCTTACTAAAGTGTCTGTTGTGAGAAACATAATGGACTGTTGTTTGCAGAGTTTTAAGTGCTAGGCTGGGCTGGGCTATTGTACTGCCTGTGTAATTGCCTGATTCTGATTGTTTTCACCTGCTAGCTCTGCTAGTACTCCCTGGTAGCTTCCTACTATTTGTTGTGCTTCCTTTTTCCTTTCTGTTTCCTCGGGGGGGGGGCAGCACCGCGCACACAAGCGCAAACACGCTCACAGCAGCTCACACGCGCGCACACATGCTTACACAGACTAAAACTTAATTATTCGGGTTAAAATGCGCGCACACTAGTGCAAACACACTTACAACTCTTTAAACAGCCTTATACATGCTTACTGCGGCTTAAACACGCGCACACATGCTTACACACGTGCACTCTGTCGTACTCGGGTTTACAGGTGCGCACACGCATGCATACCCCCTCAGCAAGAAACTTTGGTGTTATCCATGGCATACACCTTCCATTTCTTGCCTTTACCTAGCCTACCTGTTGACACACCTCTTTCCAAGATGTGTAAATGACAGCTGACACATGCCACTCTGCTCCAATGAGCTTCACTTGTTTCATACATACCCCACTCATGATGTCACCTATCTTCTACTCTGTTACTCCCCTTATCCTACTCCTGCACTCCACTGACTGTGCTCATTTGCTATGTAAACTTGCGATTCACTATCCTAACCCTCCTTTGCATAGGATTTCCTACTAATGCTTGGTTACATCTCTTAGACTGAGCTTCCCCCCTTAGCAACCTCTACTCGGTGGCCATGTTGTCTTCAGCCTGCCATTCCCTTGCATTGTACATTAACAATTTAAATAAGATCCACATTTGTGGTTTTTAATTTTTAGTTTTCTGGTTTTTAGAGCGCAGCCCATTTGCGCGGTGCTGCGCTACGCTTAAACATCGGAAATCGGAGAAAAAAGTTATTTTTTTTTCATATTGCATCGGGAAACATTGCCAATGGTCGTATATTTGGCCATTGGCATGCTTCCTGCACTGGATGCAACCTTTATTTGGAGCTGTCACGGCTCCATTTTGCTATGTGCAGAACGGTACTCAGTTGTCAACTGAGTACATTTTTGCAAATAACACTGCTCTTACTCGGACAGGTTCGGGTTTCTTGAATCGCAAATCTATCTCATTTGCATGCCTTTCGCCTGCAATTGAGTTAATTTGCATATCCCAGCCCTGTCCATGTAAGAGCTATTTTAGAAGCTCTCTTGCACGCCCCTGCAGGCTGTTCCTGGATCGCTCGTCAGTCATGATGGCTGCATGGAGTCTTACTCTACTCTTAGACACCATGCAAGCCATCGTGAATCCAGCCCAATGACTTCATTTTTGATTTCCTAGACTTTATAAATCATTTTATACAACCTATAGTTTTATAACTATCATTAGCCAATTGGTTGATATGATTAGAAAAACTCATAGCTGAATCTACCTATATACCCAAGTCCTTAAACAAGTCTACAGTTTCAATCATTGTGTGCTGTGTTAAATATTCACCTTTCAATTTATGTCTCTCAAATCTCATATGCTTAGTTTTTGATGTATTTATCAGCATATTATTCTCCTGTGCCCAAATGGTCAATTTAGTCAAGTTATTTTGAAAACATGCCCTGTCTGTAACACATGTAATCAGTTTACCCAATTTCAGGTCATCTGCATATAAACTGTAGAACACCTCAGATGAAACAGGTCTGAAAGATACAATCTAAACAAGTAAGGGCCTAGGACAGAGCCCTGTTGGACACGCTGACTGTAACCAAGGATTTCACCTGTCCAGTTGCTGTATGATACTTGTCATGTCCTATCTTTAAGCCTTGTAGCTATCCATCTTATCAAGAGTACATCAATACCTAGTTTTACTAATTTATTGATCAGTGTTTTGTGTATGACCCTGTCAAATGCTGAAGTTAAATCTATATAAATTACACCACAGCACAATTTTTCATTCATAGCTGTTATTATATTGTTATAAAACATCATGTTACAGGTGGTAATAGTTCTGTTTTCAACGGGTCTTGTATTACTTCAGCGAAAGACATATTCAGTGAATATGTCTTCATGGCTCACCAGCCACCGAAATTAAATTCAGCGAACCGTGGAATTTTTCCCACGGTTCAGAAACACTAGCCCACCAAAAATATGGAACACAAAAAGCACTAAATCAAATCCACCCAAGTGTGGGGCTGTGTCCCCCACACCCCCCCAACTATATATACCAATTCCGAGATCGCACTACAGTGGGGAAAAGGGCAAAGTTGAAAGGATGGCCAAGTGTTTCCAAACTGTGGGAAAAATTCCATGGTTCACTGAAGTTAATTTCGGTGGCTGGTGAGCGATGAAGATGTATTCGTTGAATACATCTTTCACTGAAGTAATACAGACCTGTTTTCAACATATACATGCTGATATATGGTTTAAAGTCCCAACCTATCCAGTTCTGACAATAACTTGTCCAATATTAGCTTCTCCATTGTTTCTCCACAACATGAAAGTAGACTTAAGGGTCTGTATGACTCTAGATTTGTCCTACTCCAATTTCCCTTGAAGACAGGTTTAATAAGCATATGTATTCAATCTTGAGGAATCTCCTCATATTTGTATGACCTGGTGAATAATAGATATGATACCGTAAGTTCTTGCTGAAGTGTTCTCAGGTCATTGTTACTAATTCCATCTCCTCCCTGTGCTTTGTTTGGATCCAGTTTGCACAGTTCTTTTTCAATATAATCTAATTTGATTCCAGTATCTGGGGTTACCTGGATGTCACTAGGACAACTAATCACCCCTTTTGTGGAGCCAAACTGTTTTGCATAAGATTCTGTAAATGTATCTATAATCTGTTGTGTCTGAGAATAAATTTTAGAATCTGCACACAGTTTATCAATTTGTGTGCCTTTACTCTTTCCACATCTTATGTATCTATAAAAATATTTCCTTTTCTGCTCAATATCTTTTTATAAATTTTCTTTGAAAAATGTCTTGATCTTGTCTCACACCGTGCTTAATCTGTTTGTCCAGCTTGTTTATTTCAGTTTAAGTTGTAGTTTGACCCTTCTTCCATGTCTTATATTTTTTGTCTCTCACCTTAATCAGATATCTTGTTCTTATGGAAATATATCTCCCCTGATGTTGTATGCCTAGATCCTGATGTTAAACATGTTTTTGATTTTTTTGCACTCAAACAATTTCTCTTTCAAAACTTTGCACATTCCATCTGCAGGTTTTCCTCTGAACACCTCAGTCCAGTTAGTTTTACATTGTGACTGTTTTGCTTTCATATAATCTGTAATTAACCTCTTGTGCATTGATTTAGAACTATTAACGAACAAAGAAAAATGTGGATAGTCAAATTAGGAGCCTTATTTTCACCTGGGTTGAATGACCAATTCTGAAATATTTTGTAATGGATTATTATTTTTTATCTATTATGAATTCCTGTACATACAGATATTTTGTGATATTAAAATATTTTGTTATATTTGTCATATAATTTGTAATATTTTTTTTATTCACTAGAGGACGCTATCTTATTGCATATAAGGGCTTGTGAAATAATAGTTTATACATATATTTTTTGATGTGTGGTTGCTGAGGAAGGCTTTTGCCAAAACCGGTATGACTTCACTGGTCTAATTATTTTTTCAGTCTTTATGGAATAAAATCTTTTTGCTGGAAGACTACACGTGGATTTTGAGTGCTGGCTTTTTCTTTTTTGGTTAGATTTCAATTTGGCAGAATTATCTTCCTTCAAATTAACTTTTATGACCCCATGATCATTGCACATCAATGGTGGCAAAACAGTAATTTCTTTAGGAACACAAACAATATCTAGTATGTTCTGTCCCCTGGTAGCTTTTTTTACAATCGGAAGCAGTTATTGTTCCTGAATATATGTTGTGAATAATTTCCTTGCTAACGTTGTTGAATCAATATTATTTCAGTCTGTTTCTGGTACATTTAAGTCCTCAGCTAATATTATTCTTCTCGCCTGTGTTTCTTGCAAGAAATGTATGAATTCTTCTAGGTCATCTGCTCTTGACTTTGGAGGTCTATACACTCCAACAATTATTATATGTTACAGGGTTGTCTTTATTGTCACAGTTACACAGTCTATAGTATTGGTATTATCATTGAGCATGTAATAATCACAGGTCTCATAATTATCTTTAATCCCCATCATAATACCTCTACCTCATTTTTTGCTAGAATGTCTGTTACAGTAAAAACATTTATACCCTGACAGAACTGGTTTCCAGTCATCGTTCTTTAACCATGCTGCACAAAAAATAACAACATCAATGTTGTGGGAACATAGCAAATTTGCCAGTAAAAAACTTTATTATTAACATTTCTAGCATTAACAACCATCAGAGATGTTGCTATCTGTGAACTGTCAAATTTTAGATCTGGCAAAAATCCTGCCTAGTGTTTGTCAAGTATTGCAAAATATCTGCTGCAAAAATTCTCTTCCCTGATCTTGACAAATGCACACCATCCTGTCTGAACATGTGTGCCCAAAATTAGGCTTGGATGCTCTATTCCATTTTTTGAAACAGGACTTTTTTTTTTCTATATGTATTTGCCCCCAAAATCTTTTCATTCACAGTGACCTGACTATCCTTCCTATAGGTGATTTGTGAAAAATACGTCCTAACACCAGTACAAGCTATACTATCTAAGAGGGCTGTCAGTTCCCTGCTAACAGTCAGAGAATCCTTGCAGATGGCATAATTTGTACCAACATAAATAAAAACGGATCTGTACCTCCTTACATTAAGGCATTCCAAGGCTTGTCTCCCACCTTCTATTTTTGCTCCTGGCAAGCATAATACTATTCGATGTTCATTATCTTCTCTGAAAATATAAGTATTAGTTCCTTTAATAATTGAATCTCCAATTACAAGAATATCTTTGCTGGCCATCTCTGAAGAATCTTCAGCCTCTAATACAGTAATATCTGCTCTATCAATTGTTACAAAGGATAGATCTTCATCACCATTAGTCTTATTAATCCCACTGTTTTCATTCTGTATTAAATTCTCATCCAGCTGGTATTGTAAATCCACAGCTTGAGCCATGTAGTCAACATCTGTCTTTCTCTTTTTTTTTCTTACAGTAATGTTATTCAATCCTTCTACATTCAGTTTTGATTTCTTCTTTTTAACTGCCCCTTGCCTCTTTTTTCTACCTTTTCCATTGGAAAGATGATGCCTTTTTCTGTAGACTGAGGGTTTTCTGATAGACCGATATCTTCATTCCCTGTCACCAGTGTGTTACATAACTAAGCAGAATCCTTTTTACTACGTATTCTCTTTCCTTTACAGTCATTAGTCAATATCTTTTTCTTCCTTGCTATTTGTTGTGAACTTCTTCTTTTCTTTCTTTTTTTGTTTCCTTCTAAACAAACCAGATCCTCAGATTGCTGAATACTTCCATCCAGAATTCCAAAGTTGTCAGGGTCATCGCCTTGTTTCATAGGGGTTGAATAATCTTTGCAGACAATAGATGCATAATTTCCTAAATGTGTTCTATTTGTTCTATGCCTAACATTATTTAGTTCCTCAGTCCAGTCATTAATATATGAAAAAAAAGTTCTCCAAGTCATGCCAATTGCATAAGTGCAGTCATCATCATTAAGTCTAGATTTACTTCTAACAATGGTAAGCATATCATCCAACTTTTGACATGAGGAACACAGATCACCAGTGTTATCAGCTGTTACCTTTAAATATGCATAGTAGTTATTACACTGTACAAGATATTTGTGCATTAGCAAATCATTAATTGCATACTCATTTAAGGAATCCATATTCAGCTTCAAACTAATAAAATATTGTAAAAGAAAAGAATAATCAAAATCAGTAACCACAGAATTCAAAGAGAACTTAAATCAACTTCTATGATAAAAAAAAATCACACCAGCAATATGCAACTATATAATAAATTAAGTACAGTAACGTTGCTCTGACCATGCAAGTTCTGCAAGCCAGGCAAAAGTTCTATTTCCTTTACATGCAGTAGCTTCTGCTCACTATCACTCGCAGTCGTACTTCTTTTTAACAGTAAAGATCAATAAATCACAAACCAAAGTAGGATTTTTTAGATATGCTCAGGATAATATAAATAAAAATGATTGATTTCAACAATTTGGCTTAGTTTCTGGTGTCATTCTAAGGGGATCCAGGTCCTGTCAGCCTGGGATGACATGGTTGATAGACCACACTGCTTTGCCAGAGATGGTCTTCACCTGTCACCTCTAGGCTTTCGGTTACTGGCTAAGGCACTAGTTTCCCCATAGTCTCTTTTTAGGCAAGATCTCAAGAACAAAATTCCCAATATGAAATATCACTCACAAATAAATTAAAGGTTATGCTGCTGGATGCTAGGAGTTTAAATCAGAAACAGCACTTTCTGGAAGCACTGCTCTACCCGGAAGATGTTGAAGTCTGTATAGTCACAGAAACTTGGTTCAGAGCCATAAAGAGTACCCTGGCCTTGCAAGGCTACAATGTCTTCCACACTTTCAGACCACAAAATGAACATGTGATAACCAAAGGAATATCTATCTTCACCAATGATAAATACACTTCTAGACTGGTTAGACAGGAAATCTCCATGGAGTTACTCCAAGTTCAACTAACTGTGGATAAGACCCCCCCTTTAACTCATTGTTAACCATAGGTCCCTTCAATGAACCAAGATACCCATGATGTTTATTTGGACCTACCTGAGTCAATCAAATTACAACCAGACACTCTAGTCACGGGTGATTTTAACTATACCCTCCATTGACTGGGAAACTTATACGAGTTCCAACATGCTCTCACAAAGGTTCCTGGACTTTGTTAACACTAATGCCCTGGAACAAATAGTATGCAGCCCCAGAAAGGGCTCAAATATTCTCAACCTGGCCTTCACCAACATGGGTGACTGTTGTACCACAAGTATTGGACCCTCACTGGATAAATCTGATCACAACACAGTTACATTTGAAGAAAGTAGCTATAACACCCAAACCCTTCTTAGGTGAAATCAGGCTAAAAATTTCACCAAAGCTAATTATACCATACTAAGGCACAGCATAAATGATTTCTAAGCTTCTGTTCCCACAGATGGCATTGACAGCTATACAAATGTATATGCAAATGCACTGTGCAAACACTTATACAAATGTATTGACACAGCTGTACCTGATAGGATCAAAACAAGATCCTCAAGTAAAAACAAGCCTCCCTGGTGGACATCTAGCATTAATAAGTTATACAACAAGAGGAAGAAGTTGCTGTCTAAGAATAAAAAGAGAGGTCCCAGCACTGGAAGAACACCCTCCCCTGCTTGAACAAATAAATAAGACAACTTGTAAAAGCCTCTAAGGGCAACTTCGAAAAAAAAATTAGCAACCATAGCTAAGTATAACCATAAGGCATTCTTCAGCTATATCTGTAACCTAAAAGGTAGTACCCAGACACTGAACTAGCTGTGGATGGCATCACACACAACGATCCTGCAAAAATAGCTAACCTATTAGCTGATGTGTTTGGTGAAAATTTCACCCCCTCCCATCCTCTCCAAACATTCCACAAAGCATTCCTCTACATTTCCCCACCTTGCATTTCCAAAGAGCAAGTCATTAATGCTCTTTCCAAAGCCAAAAGCACAGTCTGTATGGGACCAGATGGCATCCCAAGTTGCATTTTAAATGGTCTAAAACATGAGTTAGTAACTCCATTAGGTACTTTTCAACCACAGCCTGAGTACTGGCTTTGTCCCTGCTGAATGGAAAACAGAAGTGTCATCCCCCTTCATAAAGGGGGTACAGCAGCAGACCCTGGGAACTACAGACCCATAAGCTTAGCCAGCCTTATCTGTAAGACCATGGAACAAATCATCATGGACCTTATAGATAAGGATATAGGTGATTTCCAATCTCTTGATCCAATACAGTTTGTTTTTTGTCAAAGACAGTTCATGCCTGTTAAACCTGGTGGACTTCTTTGAAAATGTCACCAGAGCCATAGATGAAGACAAATCTGTGCATACAGCCTACCTTAACTTAGCCAAGGCCTTCAACACAATCCCACATTTGGGCATCATTGATAAACTCTTCCAATTGAATATCAACCCTTGTGTCATCAGGTGGGTTGCTAACTGACTCATTGACAGATCACAGTCAGTTAAAGATGGGGACTTTACCTCAACCAGCAGAACTGTCACCAGTGGGGTTCCACATGGGTCAGTGATGGGCCCCCAGTTGTTTGAAATATACTTCTCAGAAGTTCAGGCCAAAACAGAAGGGCTGTGACTGACAATGTTTGCTGTTAACTGCAAATTAGGTGCAATTATTGAATCCCCAAATGATGTCAATATACTCCAAGAGGGACTTACAGAAACATATGACAGGTGCCAAAGCCATGTACTCAAACTCAATGCAAAAAAAAATGCATTATCATCCCCTTTGGTAAAAACGATATCCCTGCAGACTATCATATGAATAATAATACCCTAAGTAATAGCTTAGTAGTGAGAAACTTGGGAACACAAGTTGACTGTAGCCTAAACTTTGACCTCCATGTGTCTAATGTGGTAAGGAAGGCATGCTACGTCACACACCTCATTAGCAAAGGTATTTCCTCAAGAGCAAAATAGGTCATAACACCCCTGTACTTGACCCTCATCAGACCAATAATTGAGTACAATGCTTCCTTTGGTATGTACCTTACCAGGCATCTGCAGCAACTTGAGAGACCTCAGAGATTTCTAACCAAGAAGATTCAGGATCTCCAGCACATCTCATACACTGACAGACTGAAGTCACTGTCACTGTACTCAGTAGCATACAGACTACTTAGAGGAGACTTGTGATTGGACTACAGAACAATCTTGGATCCAAACCTAATGGAAATGCTGCATATCCGCAAGTAAAATGGGATAATGGTCACCAGCTCCAGGGACCTTAACCGGGTTTGCAACATAAAAAGGACCTCCTGGAGAGACAGATATGTCTCTCAGAGGTTGCCACTCCTCTGGAATAGACTACCAGTTCACATCAAACAGACCCCCCCTCTATGACCCCATTCAAGTGTAGCTTGGGTGACTGGATGGGAAATTGTAAATTCCTGCTGGGGATTTCTCCTATGACCCTCTTAGATATGGGCAGTCATTGCTAACTAAGATCTTGAGTTTAGTCAAGATCCTTTACATTGGGTTTCTCTTGTATTATATTGGGCGCACACAGCTAGGCTTACAACGACCTTTGGGTCAATAGCCCAGTAACCACCTATGAACCTATGTGTCAAATATTAGGTTTACTACTAGAAGCATGACGACCACAAAATTAAATCACATATGCATAAGATGAGTGCCCTGATCAGCACAAAATGCTGTGACTTGCAATATTGAACTTCTCAGACTATATATATATAATTTATATATGTATGATTGTTGTGTATGTATATAATATATAGATCTATATGTACAATATAAACTACATGTATATGATGTATATATGTATATGTGTTTGTGTGTGTGTGCGCACATACATATACGCACACGTATCATCAACCCCTTTTTTCTCATTTTTATATTGAAACCAAAAGAAATGTTGACTTGTGAACCACATAAATGTTTATTAAAACTTAAGCACTTTCATTCCAAGTGAAAGAAGGAACTTCATCAGAATAATTAATGGTCCATTGTGCCTCATTAATACACATAATTAAAAAATAACCAATAGAAGACCTCCATTTAGCTCATTTGTGTTCCAAACACAATCCTAAGAATTTCTTACATTAAAATGTTTGCTTAATTTTGAAGAAGGAAAAAAATTATAATATCAGCAATGCATAAAATGATTTAAGAGGAGGGAAAGAAAGACGTGAGTAAGATAAAATCAATATGGGAAACCAAGTCAGGTTGTAGGATTAGTGATGAGTTGTGGGGGGCAAATATGTGTCACTCCTAAGAAGGCAATTAGATCAAGAAAATTCAGATTTTTTTGACAGAAATGCCTATATAAATATTTCTGCACTCCAGGCAGGTTACAATTGATATTCCCTGGGGGTTTGTTGGAGGTGTGATTTTAAGATTGGGGTAAATGGAATATTAAATTGAGAGAATTGAGAGAGGGATGATAACTCGATTAACAGATAGCAACAACATGAGATGGCATGAGATAGGATGCTTCCTAGAGTTATGGCAGGGTGGGATCTGAATCAGTGATCCCAGGAAGTGCTATCAGTAGTTGTTGCTGCTATCAGAAAAAAAGCTGTCCCCAGAAAATGGAGGCAGAGGGAAACCCCTAAGATCTCTGAGGTAGTACAGTTTTTAAACTCAATAAGGGAAATGGAGGAAAACTTACACAAAGGTAATATCTTGAAGTTTGTAAGGAGACTGCTGTCCTGGATAAGACACATGGAAGATTAACCAGAGGAGGAGCAAGACCATCTGGCAATCTAGAACAAGAAAAAAAACCACATAGATTACAACGAAGAGCCATGTTGCCATTCTTCCTGAAACAGAACGTCTTAAAACTGACCTTGGAAATGGCTATTAACTTTCATTATTTTGTGAACCAGTTATTACTGGTCTCTTGAGTTTAATCCTTTCATTCAACTCTTATGGGTTTCAAGTTATCGTAAGTTATTTAAATGTTTACTGTTATGGAAAAAAATAGGTTACTTCATTCTTTATTAGAAGAAAAAAAAATAAGCTTATGTGATAGAACACCAGTGTCAACAAACTATACAATAATAAGAAGAAGCTTGTAGCCCAAAAAAGTTAAGCTTACACCCCATAAGCCAGAGAAGTACTCAGGAAAATCAATAAGGAACTTGGGAAGAAAATCAAATCCTCCCAAATTAAGTATGAATTGAGAATTGACAACCTCATCAAGGATAATCACAAAGCCTTCATTAGCTGTGACAGGAACCTCAGAAGTAGTACACAACAAGACTCTTGATATAAAATAATACCAGTTAGTCATCCCCTGAAGTCATAGCCAACATACCAGTGGACAAATTCATCTTAAACTATACTCCTCTATCTCCACTGTATTATCTGCAGCACGTCACCTCACAGTAAGACGTTGCCCTGTTCGATTCTCAGCTAGAGCATCTTCTGTGTGGAGACATGCGTGAATGGGCGTACCTTCATTGAAGGTTGTGCGTCAGGGCCAGCAATTCGGCACGTAAAAATTTACTGCCAATCATTAGCGGACCGGAGTTCTGCTGTGGCGACCCCTAACCAGGAAAAGCCAAAAGACACAACAACAACATTAGTATGCCTATGCCACCACCTGTGATCAACACTAAGCAAGTTCTGAGTGCTTTCTTAAAGGATAAAAACACCAACTCTATTAGCCTGGACAATATGCCAGGCCGTCTACCTGGCACTACCAAACATTGTCTGATGGAGTCACTCGAGTCCATTCAGTCTCATTCTTTCTACCAGTGGATTTGTGCCAAAGGTCTCGAGAACTGCTATAGTCATCCCACTCTACAAAGAGGGATCTATTACTGATCCAGAAAAATCTAGACCTGTAAGCCTCACCAGTCTTATCTGCAAAGCAATGGAGCACATCATTTGGAAACCCATCAACAAGGATATTGGCAGTTTCAAATCCTGGACACCAGTTATTTTGGGTTTGTTAAAGGCAGATCATGCCTCCTAAGCTGGTGGACTTTTTCTGAACACATCACAGAGGCTTTGGACTCAGGCAAATCAGTTCACACAGACTTGGCCAAGGCCTTTGATACCATTCCACATTCTGGCATAATTAATAAACTAATCATATCAATGTTACTTCATTGGTAGCAAACTGCCTAACCGATACAAGGTCTACAAGGATAGGGTGTTCACTCTCAACAAAACAAAAGAGTAATTACCACTAGTATACACCAGATATTGACACTGGGACAGTTCCTGTTTGGTATCTATTTTCTGACATCAAGGTCAGCACTAAGGGCCTATGGCTGATGAAGTTTGCTGATGACTGAAAACTGGCAGTTCAGCAGACCATTTGATTCTCCAGGAAGGCCTAACATGCAAAAACAAGTGGTGCATTGACTATGGCCTCAAACTAAATGACATGAAATGCAACATCAGGTCCTTTGGTAAATCTGGGCATCCATGCTCCTATCATATAGATAACACATCCACAAAAGCTGACTCTGTCATTAGACACTTTGGCAATTTCATCAACAATGAAGTTTCATTTGATCATCATGTTGCCACTGTTGTCATAGAGTCTTTTCACATACCCATACTACTCCTCAAAGGTATATCATCCAGATCCATTATAGTCATCATTCCCTTCTACTCCTCCCCTTTCAGGCTTGTTATAGAGTATAATACCCACGTTGGTATGTATTTGTCTAAGCTCATGATCCATCTCAAGAAACCACAATAATTCTCTAGTAAAGTATTCATGGGCATCACCACCTTGAGCTACACAGACTGCCTTAAAGCACTTTCACTCTTCTCCTTGTCCTACTGACTTGAGGCAGGACCTCTGCATCAAGGGATCCTATCCTATTTAACCTCCTCCTCCACATGCACATTAAATACTCACTCATGAGGTCTACCTTTCCACTGTAATATAAATAGGACCTGCTGATGTGATAGATATCTATTACAGAGAATGCCTATTTAATGGAATAGACTCCCCCTGGACAAGAATCATGGCAGCTCCCTGACCCTTTTTAAGCAAAATTAGTATGACTAGATGGGCAATCATAAGTATACCTTTGATCTGGCCTCTTAATTCCTTGTGGAAGTGAGATGCTATTACAGGGGTCAGCAACCTTTTAGTAGTGTTGTGCTGAAGTAATGTTGCAAAATCATTTAGCGTGCCAAAAGTTCCAAGATTGCCAAGTGACCAAAAAAAGGTATTTTCTATCACACTGAAGCATATTAACTTGATCTTGCATTAACATTTTTCCAATACATGATTAAATAACTATTCTCCTCTTGTTGAGTATTCACTGTTTTAATATACATAGGAACAAATACAAAAACTATGTTTTGCAAAATTTAAGTTCTGAACAAATTTTTACATTTTTAAATTGTCAAATGTATATTTTGTTAAGAGAGAAAGTCCAATAGTTGGGAGAACAAAACTATTAAATAAAATAAATCAAAAGAAAACACGTTATTAACATTTTTAATATGAGTAATTGATTATCATTGATCTGAGTCATTAATCAATTAATGGGACCCTTGCCCTTGGTTAATTGTTCAATATCAGCTGTGTATTTCATCACTTTCAGCTTTGCACAGGCTTCTGAATGCACAGGTGTTAGGCAACTACTCTGTGGACTCAAAACAGCTTTCATGTGTGAGAAAATGTGTTCACATGTATAAGTTGACCCAAAAGCCAAAAGCAGAGCAAATGCAACTTTCTTCAAGCAGGTGAACACTTCAGGTAAGGATGTCCAGCAGTTGAGGATGGCAGTTGACTTTTCCAAGCAGTTTCCTTGAAGAGTTTTCCACAGTTCTACAAATGTTATCGTCCATAACTGTTATGACTTGAATTCAATGTGTTACATTTCAAAATTGTCAACATCCACCCAATCGAAAAGAGATAGGTCAAATGGGGTGGTAGTAAGATCAATTAAGTCTGGCTTGATGAGGTCAGAAAATATGGGCCCGTGAATTTGGAAATCTTGACCTCGTTTAGCAAACTCTCCTTTGAGCACTTCAATGCACTTCTGAAGCTCATCTCTGTTGACAGTAAATCGATCTGAATGAGCCTTTACATTTGGAAAATACTTGTAGGTGTTAGTGGTAATATCATGGGAAAATATACCTAATTTTGACGCAAATCCATTCCAGTGCTCAAAAAGTTCAAGTACTGCTTGACTCTCTCCTTGTAAATGCAAGTTTAAGTCATTCAGGCGTTTAGTTATGTCAGCCAGAAATATCAGCTTGCTCAACCAGTCATTGTCATTCAATTCCAGGAAATGTTCTTTTCCATCAAGAAACACCTTGATTGCTTCGAGACTTGATAAAATACAAATGTGTTCAAAATACTACCTCGACTAAGCCAACAAACGTTGCTGTACAGAGGGGAGGTCCGTATATGCACTCTTCAGTTCTTGTAGAAGAGATTTGAATTGCCTGTGGATCAATGTAGAGCAAGAAACTATGAAGTTAACTATCTTAACAACAGTTTCCATTACAGAGTTCTAGCACTGTGATAAAATCTTTGCATACAAACTCTCCGGGTGTATAATGCAATGGAAGCTCAATACTTGATGTCCAATATGATCCTATAGAAGTTTAACAAATCCTTTGTTCTTTCTGACCATTGTAGGGTCGGCATCAGTAGTAACACAGAATATTTTATTTATGTCAATGTGCTGATTTTTGAAATAACTTACAAAAGCAGTTCTAATATTGTCTAACTTGTCTGTACCAGCAAGAGGCATCAAGCAGCACAGTTCTGCATAAATACGGTCGTTCTCATAATATCGCGCAACTATAGCTAGGTGTGCCATGTCATTCACATAGACGCTTTCATCAAGAGCGACATTAAATGCAACAGCTTTTTGTTAACTGGTTGTCTGCTTTACCATTATATTTTCAGCCATATCAGTTATGTGTCTCTTGACTGATCTGGCAGAAGCTAGTATTTCTCGAATCTGAGACAGTATTGTTTCTTTATCTGGTAAGTCAATAAATAAAATTTCAGCACTGCTCAAAAAAGTTTCCTTCAGGAATTCTCCATCTGTGAAAGGTTTGGCCTTTGAAGCCAAACACTGGGCAATTTTATAACTACATTCTGTAGCTTTATTTTTGGTTCCAATTACTTGACTAAAAATACTAGTTTTTTTTCCTCAGAGTTTTTAAACATGGACTGACGTTTGGTTTGATAGTGTCTTTGTACACTTGACATATGGCACGCAACAGTTTCACAACATAAAGCACAAACAGCAGGATACTTTTGTTGTATGAATCCATACTTGTGAGTCTAAAACTCTTGAAATGAGTGGATATCAAGTTTTTGCCTTTTCTGAGTCATTTTAAAAGATACTGACATATTACTTAATAAAACAGCAAGTATTCCTGCATCTTCTTGTTGAGTAACAACTTCCGTTCAACAAAGAGTAAATAAATAAGAAGCACAGTACTCAACAACTTTCATTTTGAAGGCATGTAGCCGAACTCAGTTCTGCTCAACATTAATTTTATCTCTGTAAAGCAGCAAGTATGGCTTTGCAGCTAATTAACGTTGAGCAGAATAATTTTTAGCTGTTACTGTAACTAGTAGATTTAATCATACCTCTCAACTGTACAGATTTTCGCAGAATGTCCAGATATTTTTGCCTCATATTTTTGGTCCATGTCTAAAAATTGGGGTTTCTGGCAAATTAGTAGCAAATCATTAAAGACTGAAGTTAGAAAACAATGACAAACATTTGAGTTTCATACTTCATACACTTAAGAAAATTCATGCTAATGCAAAACCTGTTATTCTCTTATCTATCAACTTTCTAAGTTTGTAAGAACAATATTTAAAAATTGTTCCTATATTTCGGCCTTTGTCCTACATGGCTTTGTCCAGATTTATTGTTGTAAGGTTGAAAGGTATGGCTATGATCACACTCTGTCTCTCCGACCTCTCTCACACACTGCTTTCATATATGCATTCATCCAGTCACTCACTCTGATCTCTCACCCACACAATCTCTTCAGCTTTAATACATGCATTCACCCAGTCACTCACTCCAGTCACACACCCACAGTCTCTTCAGCTTTCATACATGCATTCACTCATTCACTCACTCACTCCAATCGCATACCCACGCAGTCTCTTCAACTTTCATACATGCATTTACCCAGCCACTCACTCTGATCACACACCCACACAGTCTCTTTTGCTTTCATACATGCATTCACTCACTCACTCACTCACTCACTCACTCACTCACTCACTCACTCACTCACTCACTCTCCTATCTTTCACACATAGTCAGCATGCAATTGAAAATCGCTCTGTGTGCCACGCTTGGCATGCGTGCCTTAGGTTGCTGACCCCTGTGCTATTAGGTCCAGAATAACTTTTTTTCTGTCAAGTAATGGGTATTACTATTGGGTTTCATGCTAGAGATCTGGAGAACTGCTGCAGTCATCTCTCTCCACAAAAGGAGATCTACTGACATGATAATAATTATATAGGATCATATTGCTATGCTGTAAATGTTCCAATGGATCACAGCCTATGAACTATTAATATATTAACCTATGAACTTATCAGTCTTATTGCATCTGTGCACACACACACACACACACACACACACTCTCTCTCTGTTTTATAAATACATATATATATATAAATATATACATGTATATATATATATATATATATATATATATATATATATATATATATATATATATATATATATATATATATATATATATATATATATACTCAATTTATGTCATGTTGTTATTCTGAATTGTATATTATATATTAGAAAATCTTTTTTTATTTTAAGGCATTGCTATATTTCCTAATAAATAACTTAATGCTAACCAAATTTCTCAAACATATTGCTACTACATTCTAAAAATACTGTACTTTTGGCTTTTAAATATTCCTTTTGTATATTTCTCTTTCTCTGTTTTTGTACTAAGTATCTTACAACTTGAATTGTTAGGTTTTTATCTTATGTTTACTAATTACTTGCCTGGAGCTTTTCTCCTGGGGTCTCCTGCTGAGAAAGGGCTGTCTGGACCCGGTTAGACTAACCGGGTTAACAAATGTAAAAATAAAATAAATAAAAATGCATATCAAATACTTATGCACTCACACTTACATGCATATATATTTATCTAAGTATGCAGTAAGAGTAAGACATACGTTGTCATACTACAGAGCTCTTTAGCTTACTTTTAAAACTGCACAATAGTACACCAGAAATCAGACCACATGTCTTATATATGGGTTGTCTGCTAGCTGTAAAAGTGCAAAATAGTTGAAGAAACAGTGTTGTTTTGTCATTTCCTTTGCAAAAGCAGAGCTCATTATTTCGGTCCTGGCCACTGATACCGTTTATGTCTACTACAGTATCTTGCCATTCATTGTCACTGTACAGTCAGTCTGCATATTTCAGGCCAAATATTTATCAGCCATGGATGGCCTGCAACAAGACCTCATTCTCTGAGGGTGAGAACTTGCACTTTCAACTCTTACCTTAACATGGCATTATGCTCATTGTAGAAAGAATATGGTTTGTAAGAATATGTCAGTATGTAGTGCTTGCTGACTGACTTACTATACTCATGTAGCTTGACTGTGTCCCTGCTCTGCAGATAAGAGCTCATAGGACTTTGCCAAAGTTGGATAACCATGTATATTGTACTTATATTGGACCTCCCTCACATACACACACTTAAAAAAATCAAACATTCACACAGCTCTGTAGTGCAACAGTAACTTTCTGGCCAGTAAACATCACCCGTTCAACTAGCATGCTTCCCCTGTACAAGTACAGTAGTATCCTGCAACATTCATGGGTGCCGGAACCATAGAGCCAGGGGGAGAGGGAGCCCCCCCAGTTTTACAGCTGCAAGACCCGTTGGAAAAGAAATGAATGAAATGGCGTTTTCACGCTAATGTGGATTCGCTCGCAGAAGTTAAACTAACTAAACTCACTGTTCTTGTTCTCTTATTGCTCTGTGTTACAGGACTTATGCTGCCGCTGTTCTGTTGGTGCTGCCAAGGCCAGATTTATGCCAGTAAGGAGAGTTTTTTTCTTTTATTTGCAGGGGTTATGCTGCTGCTGTGTGTGTGTGTGTGTGTGTGTGTGTGTGTGTGTGTGTGTGTGTGTGTGTGTGTGTGTGTGTGTGTGTGTGTGTGTGTGTGTGTGTGGTGTAAAATACTCCAGTTAGGTATACCTGGTGGCTAGTGTTACTCGGGCTCAAACAAGAGCCTGAATTCTCTACCCATACCACCACTTGTGATTCAGGGAGTTGAGTCCATAGCTCTCAACTGTCTAGATTTTCACAGACTATTTGGCTCATACTTTTAGTCTGTTCCTCTTAACATTTGTGGTTTTGTGACAAATCAGTGAGAACTGAATTCACTAAATAATGATAGCCCTTTAAATTTCAGTCTTCCTATCTTTCAGGAAACATGGTAACACAAAACACTTTGTTTTAGCAATTTTCTAAGATTATACAAGCAATAGTTAGAATGTGTTCATGGTTTTGGGCCTTTGCTCCCCCCCCCAAATAAATTTTGGCTTTTTCCAGATTTCTTGTGCTGTGAAGTTGAGAGATTTAGTTGAGTGTCAAGTGGATTTTGCAAGGAGCTGAGATCTTCAGGGGAAAAGAAGTTTAGTGCTACTTATGCTAAGGTGTTTGTATTGCTAGTAGCACAACAGGTAATATGCTTGCTTTTGATACAGAACGCTATGGGTTCTACTCCCACAGTATGCAGATAGATTACTGATGCTGTACTTTAAAGGGAGTGGATGTTGCAGAGCAGTCCTATGAATGTCCTCCTTTGGAGGAGTTATCTAGTAAGTATGCTTCTGTTATCAGCTTGCCATCCATTTTACACTGCAAAATTACTAGCTTATCACTTTTTTAATGTAGCATTGGCAATTTATTCTTCAAGGGCAACAGGTACTTTATTTGTAGATGAAACAATGAAATATAAAGTTGTTTGCTAGCAGCAACCTCTTCATTAGTTACAGATCCCTGTAATGTGGAATTATTTAGATGACTTGCTTCTGCAGAGATTTTGCATATTTACTGATATTGGTGGATTGTAATGACAGAAGTTTGAGTGGCCTTTTATGGTTGACATTTTCTGAAATGGGTAGTTTTGTCCTTATTGGTTCATATATTTAGTTTCATTGCTTACTGGAAGACTGTTCCAAACAATAAATTTAAAACACATTCTAACAAGTGGTGCTGTATTATACAAGGAATATAATGTAATAAAATCAAGTTAATACAATCAGGAAGGGGAATTAAAGAATGCGTACATGTATGCTTGTTCACAGGATACAGAAGATCAAAACAGGGGAAGAGACCAGTCACCAATGGAGTCCCCCAGGGTTCGGTGTTGAAACTTTTTCTGTTTGGCATATACATCTCAAAAGTAGAAGGAAATACCAAAGGGCTTTGTCCAACTAAGTTTGAGATGACTGCAAGCTAGGAGCAGTTATTGAATCCCCAAATGACTTAGCCATCATGCAGGAAGGTTTGTCCCAAACAATAACTGGTGCCAGAATCATGAATTGAAACTAAACTCCAATAAATACATTATTATATCCTTTGGGAAGTCATCTACTCCAGGGAACTGTCAAATTGACAATGCCCCCTGAGAACTGACCCAGTTGTTTGGCATTTGGGAACTTGTGTGTACAGTGACCTAACTTTTGACCAACTTGTGCTCAGAGTCATAAGAAAGTCTTTCTATATTGAACAGCGTATAAACAAATTGATTTTGACTAGATCTAGAGATGTTATTGTCCCCCTTTACAAAGCCCTCATTAGGTCATGCATTTTGTATAATGCCCACTTTGGCATGTATCTGTCCAGACCCATGCAACAATTGGAATACCCATAGAGATACCTTACTAAAAGGATACAAGTCATAAACAATAGGTCTTGCATGGACAATCTCAAAGATTTATCAATATACTCTGTATCCTACAGAGTGCTTAGAGGTGACATGTCTGGCATACAAGGCACCCTCCAACCTAATACAGATGGACCTACTGAACATCAGCAAGTCAAATGGCATCAGAAATACTCAGTCCAGATATCTAAACTGAATGTTGTGGAGAGATGGATATATATTTCATAGAAGCTACCACTGTTCCAGAACAGACTATCCATTCAAGTAAAACAGAGCTCATCTCTGTCCACATTCAAATGCAAATCTCCAAAACGGACAGCCCCCTTCACAAAGCAGGCACAGTCCAGAAGTAATCCAAAGGAAAACCAAGTATTCCAGCTATAAAATGTTCCATTGTTGTAAAATAAAAGGCACAATTCAGTTGTAAAAATCTACTACACTTTATTTCTGTTAAGCTCTTTTCGTCTCGCTTGTAGCGAGACTTCTTCAGAACGCATACAGTTACATCACACTGTGGTATAAAACCTGTTCCACTCTCAACTTCCCTTCAATTAATTACATAAGTAAACTGTGCAGCTTGATTAGTAATTGATAAACGATACATCAATTAAGTTAGTGCTTCACTGTTCATTGGATTTCAGTAAATGAAGCTCCTAAATAATGTGCTGTGTGTGTTGCTTACATTAAAAATATGTAGGCTCTTGCTGAAATACATATACTTACATCGTACAATAATTAAATCAACTTTATAAGTTTGTGTCAAGTGTTATGAATTTATATTTATGTTTAAAATAAATACTTGTTTAAAATACATAGTTGAAAAACATAGTTAAAAAGTTATGAATTTATGTTTAGAATAAATACTTGTTTAAAATGCATAGTTAAGAATACATACTTAAAATGTTTCACTTCTACTAAGTCTATTACTTATAACATACCTTAATACATAAATAAATCAAAACATTAATACATAAACTACCTCTGCCAAAACTGATACAACTATTTGCTTGGAACATGTAGTATTTAAATAAATTTAAGTATCTAACAAGTCCTATCTAACAAAGCTGTCCGAAGTACATTTCCTGAAGTTTATAAAACAATCAGTACTAGTCATAAATTGCCTGATAATGTGCATTCAGAAATGATGACTAATAAATGAATAAGCAGGGCTGAGGAAAGACAAGGGAAAGGTTGGGGGAGGGGGGTCCACCTAAAACAGTTTTTAGAAAAGGAAAAAACCTAAAGAACCTGTTGGAAGGAAATAAAGGAAAAGTACTCTTTGTTATACTAAAGGAATGTGTAAATGCCAGATGGGCCCTTATTGTCCCTACATTGATACAGGTCACAACTTTTCTATCCGTGGGCAGGAGTACAGTACTAAACGCAAATTCAACTGTAACTCCAATGGTGTGGTTTACCTAGCTTCATGTAAATCATGTCCTGCGTTCTACATCGGTAAAACCAACAGGAAACTTAGGGAAAGGGTGTACGAACACCTTTATGGTATTAGGAAGTGTAAACTAGAAAATGCCTTAGCCAGACGTGTAGGTGAACACCTGAACCACTCATTTGGTTTTCGAGCAATAGACAGTGTTATAGAAGATGGGAGAGGCGGACCAATTGCTTTACTCTTGGAAAAGTTAGAATTGTCCTGGCAACTAAGAACCCGTGCCTGTCATGCCCCTGGTTTGAATGAAATTTATTCAATAGCTTGTATATTGAAATTGAAGAGCCTTTCAAGATAATTTATTCATGAAGTCACAAATTTAAACATGCATTCTAAAGGTTACATAGAACATTTTGTAGAATTCCTTTTCCTCCCCCTCTCCCCCCCTACCTTTTCCCTTGTCTTTCCTCAGCCCTGCTTATTTATTTATTAGTCATCATTTCTGAATGCACATTATCAGGCAATTTAGGACTAGTGCTGTTTGTTTTATAAACTTCAGGAAATGTACTTCAGACAGCTTTGTTAGATAGGACTTGTTAGACACTTAAATTTATTTAAATACTGCATGCTTCAAGCAAATAGCTGTATCAGTTTTGGTAGAGGTGATTTATGTATTAATGTCTTGATTTATTTATGTATTAAGGTATGCTATAAGTAATAGACTTAGTAGAAGTGAAACATTTTAAGTATGTATTCTTAACTATGCATTTTAAACAAGTATTTATTCTAAACATAAATTCATAACTTTTTAACTATGCTTTTCAACTATGTATTTTAAACAAGTATTTATTTTAAACATAAATATAAATTCATAACACTTGACACAAACTTATAAAGTTGATTTAATTATTGTACGATGTAAGTACATGTCTTTCAGCAAGAGCCTACATATTTTTAATGTAAGCAACACACATGGCACATTATTTAGGAGCTTCATTTACTGAAATCTAAGTAACAGTGAAGCACTAACTTAACTGATGTATCATTTATCAATTACTAATCAAGCAGCACAGTTTACTTGTGTAATTAACTGAAGGGAAGTTGAGAGCGGAACAGTTTTTATACCACAGTGTGATGTAACTGTATGTGGTCTGAAGAAGTCTCGCTATAAGCGAGACAAAAAGCGCTTAGAAATAAAGTATAGTAGGTTTTTACACCTGGATTGTGCCTTTTATTTACAACAGTGGAACATTTTATAGCTGGAATACTTGGTTTTCCTTTGGATTACTTCTGGACTGTGCCTGGTTTGTGAAGGGGGTCTGTCCGTTTTGGAGATTTGCATGTATTTACTTGTTGCCGTTTTTTCTAAGTTTGTTTTTGTGTGTCACATTCAAATGCAACTTGGATCTAAGGATGGGTAATAGAAAATATACTCCAGGATTGCCCCTCATGCCACTAATGAATAGAGGCAGTTCTTAAATGCTGCATCCCTTATATGGGTCCCCTCAAATTATTTATAATATGATCACATTTATTCTCACTAGGGCTAATATACAATTATCAGCCATGGGATAGGTAAGACCAATCAGGAAATGTTAATTCAAGCACCAAAAGTAACAAAAGGCAAAACATGGAATTCCCTTCCTCCCTCTCTAAGAACCACCCCAAACTTAGAAAACTTCAAAACTCAGCTTACCAAACATCTGGCCACAAAATGGAAATGGAATTGCCACCATCCAACCTAATCTTCCTTAGTCCATTCCCCTGGAGGTTTTTCCCACTCTGGTTCCTAAGCCCTCAACAACTCTCTTTCAGCTAATGCTCCTGGGAGTTTTCCCCCTCAGGTTCCTAACACCTCAATAACACTCCTTCTGCTATACTCCCACGAGCATTTTCTAAGCTTTCCCATCTCCATTAGCTATCAATAACTATCAATACAATAACAATAGCTATCGATAACCTCAATAACTCTCCTTCAGCTACGCTCCCACGAGCATTCTCTTTGCTCTCCTTTCTCTATTAGTTGCTTATTTCTTATGGTTCAACATTGTAAATATTGTATATAGCTTTCCATTACTAATTTCTTTTCTGAAATTGTGCATGTATAGTGTATCCTCATTTTACTTAAAAGTATGTATATAAAACATCTTCTCACCTAATATCTGAGTGTGCACACTAAAGAAAATATATAAACAATAAGTCCACACTCAATACTTTTCTGCTTATTATGCATATTTTCAAGGTACTTACTTGTAACTGTTTCCATATTATGTAAGACTGACATCCGTGTATTTCTGTACCTTATCTGTATTATGTATCTTGGAGCTTTTCTCCCTGGTCATCCACTGAAAACGGGTCACTCTGACCCAGTGGACTTCCCCAGTAATCAAACTGGAAATAAATAATAAATAATAAATAAAAGGGAAATTGGCTGAGCTTAAAATGTCCTCCAAGTGAACCTATGTTGTGGTAGTAAATAGTTTTTAAAAATTGCCCTTTTTAGATCACTAAGTGCCCTCTCGCCCTCCGCCTCCCCCAGTCTTCAACAGCTTCCGGCGCCTTTGGCAACATACCATGGACGAATATAAGCCATAGCAGACACCTGACTGCCAGTAGGTAGTATGGCCTGATATGGTGTGCTATGTAAATGGTATGTCTGCAGCCCTCTCAATTTTGTGCCTTCACAACACTCAGGCAAGTATAAGAAAGTAAACTATACTGGTCTAAACAACACCCTGCAACATGCAGATACCTGTCACATCACAGAAAATGTGTGTCTTTCAGTACAATATTTAAGAAAATGAGGGCTCAACTCATAAATATTTCTGAATTACTCATTTTGCATGTCATGGCTCATGATGTGTAATATCACATCATATATCTGTCTGAGCACATGCAAGGTGCATTCACCTTGCTTGGCTGGCTTAATGTTAGAAAGTGGTTTGCTGCAGTCCATGTTCTAAGCCTGCTGACCGTGGAGGTGCTAAAGAGTATTATAGTGTAACAGATTAACAATATGGCACAAAGCATAACAGTTTATACTATATCACACCTTCCAGCTCCATTTACCACATAGTCTAACTGACACAGTCAAGTTTGAACCCATCCACAGTCTTTGCTACTACATTGCCCAAAATTGTGCAGCAATTCTCAGAACGTGAAATGGGTGTGACTGTGAGATGCCAGTCAGAATTCTCTGATATGAGACCTGTAGAATGGCCATGGCTTAAAGTGGCATTGTTTCATGCAAGGCCCTGATGGTTCCCTAAGGTCCCAAGAGCTTCCTTTTTTTCCTACAGGGAGACAACCAGGATCATCTGCTTGGGGACTTCACTGATGGCCTCAAGTTTAAGGTGGATACCTGGCACTGTCTTGCTTTACTGATGCCACAGACAGTCCTCTCTCTGGCAAGCAGTACAGGCACCACTATAGTGACCACAGATGCACCATCCAGACCTTCTTAGGAAGTGGGAAAAAGATGTCAAAGTAAGGGCACCTAAGATGTACTGTAAATACTTTAGTATACATTTTAACTATCCTTCCAGTGTGGACTACACCGTAAGTATTTCTGTTTGTATTTACACAGCCCAGGATGCTATTTCAGAGAATAGCATCCTGTGCCAGAGGAGATCAGCCATCTCTCCAAGAGTAAAGATACATATCATATACTTAGATGTGTAGTCATCCTTTCCACATATGCAATTTTGAAATATGTAAACATGTCCAATATGCAGGTAGTGATATGAGTTTATGTGTAGAGAATGCTGCCCACTTTATCATTGTTGACTTGTAATCTATTAGTTAATATGCATACTGCCACTAGCTGGGTTTATGGGTTTGCTGGTAGGTCCGGGGTATCTTTCATGATGAATGGCACAAAACATTGTAATATATTCCCACATAGTCACATTAGTCTATTATGTCATAAGTACGGTACATCGGAGAGTCATAGACAGTGCAGTTAGTATAACCTTCATTATATTACCTGCTTACTATACTTGCATAGCACTTGTCAGCATATATTGCAGGGCTGCCAGTACTCACCTGTGCATGCCACTTCTGTTTTGTTCGCAGTAATACTGCTAGGATAGTTGTAGTAGCATATTCTCATATTGGTGATAAGTGTGTTGAGGACTTAGCATGGGTCCCTGGTGTGGATTGGAGTAGGCCAACGGTGGGATGAGTATATGTTCCCCTACTAGCCAGTGTGTGTCCACCATAAAGCCCAGTAGCCTTTGGTCAATAAGCTATTGACCAGTCAGTATCCATTTCTACAACCTGGGTTATCTGGTATAGTTCTTTTGAGCAAAATCTGGATGTAAAATTAATCAATTTGCCAAACATGACTTGTTACACTTAATGTAGGTTCACTGACAGGATGCAGCTTGGAAGTAGATGACATGATGGTAAGGAGGAGGCTGGGCATCCTATGTATCCAAGAAACAAGATGGAAGGGCAGTGCAGCAAAGATGGAAGGGCAGTGCAGCAATGCCACCTGGCTTGAGATCCAGAGTCTACTACTCAGTAGGATAGACTAGAAATGGAGTGGGAATTGTGGTGAGGGAGAGGACTCAAAAGCCACTGATGGATGTCATCAGAATTAATGATAGAGTCATGGCAGTCAGATTGCAGTTTAAGGATAGGGCACTATTTATAATATTAGCCTGAGCCCCACAGGAGGGTTGCAATAGTGAGGAAAACAGTGCATTTAGCAGTTACAGGGCATATTAGATAAAATAGGACAACAGGAATTGGTGTTGATAATGGATACCCTGAATGCGCATATCAGGACAGACAGAAAAGGAAATGATGACTGCCTTTGTCCACATGGGTGGGCCAACAAGAATAAAGGACAGACCATTCTAGACTTCTGCCTGGCAAATGGCTTGATGTTGGACAAAACACATGGCTCACCAAGAGAAAACATATGAGAGTAGCCATTATGCAACTCAGGAAGACTTCCTCCTAGTAAGGAAAGAGATTTGGGGTAGAATCAGTGATTACAAAGTCATCCCAGTGAAATAGTTGGACCACAGCATAAACCACTGGTTGCCACAATAGCTGCAAGCAAACCACTGGTTGCCACAATCAGCTGCAAGCAGTGATCAGAGAAGGTTCTAAGGTCAATACAGACTAGGTTGAAGACCTGTAAGCTGACTGGAGAAAAAGTACAGGAGTTAAAGGAATTACTTAGGGCTCTAGGTCCTGAGGAAGAAGAGGAAATAGGTGTTGTTGAAGAAGAATGGCAACACCTCAGAACAGCATGTATGGAAACTATAGAACATATATGTGGTTGTCAGGTATGGAAATAAGGTGCATAAGGAAAGCTGTTGGTGGAATGCCGACATCCAGGAAGTCATCAAAAGAAAGAAGGAGTGCAGGAAAAAAATGAAAGAGCAAAAAGACAGACCAGGCTAAGAAGGAATACTGGTTGGCTAACAAAGAGACTAAGAGAGGAGTTGCAGTAGCAAAGAACAAGGTCTCAGAGGCCTACTTTCAGCTTCTGGAAAGTGACTCAGTAGATGACACAAAGAAATTCTATCAGGTTGCAAGACAAAGACAGACAAAGAAGATAGTAAGACACCCTTCATAAGGGATGATAGCAGCAACTTGCTCACCAATCCACAGGACATCAAGTCAGATGGAAGGAGAACTTCCAGCAGCTTCTGAATGAAGAAGACTCCACAGAAGCTTGTGGCTTGTGTATTGCCCCAGACACAGCCTACAATAGAAGAAGATGAGAAGCCCACCCTAGAATTATTAAGAACAGCAGTAAGGAAAATGAAGTCCAGGAAAACAGCAGGCTCAGATGATGTCACAGCAGATATGATGAAGATATTGGTTGAGATAGGGAAGATTCTGTGGGTGCTCGTACCATTTTGGTGAGAAAGGTGTATCCCAGATAACTGGAGAATAAACATATTAGTTCCAGTGTATAAGAACAAAGGGGACAGTCACAACTCTGGGCAGTACAAAAGTATCAAACTCTTGTCACACTGCATTAAAGTTCTGGAGAGGGTGATTGATATGAATATGCAGAATAGTAGAAAGTAAGATGGGAGATGAGGTGTTAGGATTCAGATCAGGATACAGCACAACTAACCTACAGTATGGTTGCAGTGAGACAAACAGTTAAGAAGAAGCTAGAAATGAGGAAAGAGTCCAACTGGGCATTTCTTGACTTGGAGAAAGCATATAGGTTCATAGGTTCATAGGAGGTTACTGGGCTAACAGCAGTAGAGCCCTTTAAAGCCTAGCCATGTTATACCTGAGTTACCCTTATAACCTTAGCCATTTTATACCTGAGTTACCCTAAATGACCTTAGTTAGATGGGTGTTATTAGCAGATTGAGTCTAAGCTCAGCACTGACTACCTCTGTCCATAAGGGCCATGGGCACCACCTCCGGGATGAATTTACAGTCTCCCATCCAATTGTCCAGGTTACACTTGAATATGGTCAGTAAGGAGCTGTGCTCTGTGGGATATGTATCTGTCTCTCCAGCATGTTCTGTTGTTGCCACAGGCTAGGTTATGATCCCTGGAGTGATTGACTCTTGTCCCATTTGATTTGTGGATGTGCAGAATTTCCATTAGGGCAGCATCGGAGACTGCCCTGTAGGCTAAGCACAAGATGCCTCTCATCAGCCTATAAGATACAGAGTACAGTGACAGTGCTTTCAGTCTATCTATGTAAGACATGGTTTGTAGGCCCTAAATTTTCCTTGTGAGAAACCTCTGTAGTCTCTCCAGCTACTACAGGTGTCTGGTAGATGCAAAAGGGGACATTGTAGTCTATTAGTGGTCTATTGAGAGCTGAGTACAGTGGAGTTATAACATCCTTAGACCTGGATGCGATGACCTTACTTATGAGATGCACAATGTAGAAGGCTTTCCTTACCACTGTGGAAACATGGTGGTCAAAGTTTAGATTTCTATCAATCTGAGTTCCTAAGTCTCACACCACTGGGTATGAGCTTAGTGGGGAGCTGTCAATACTGTAATTAGCAGGGTATTCCTCTTTGCCAAAGGGGATAATAATGCACTTTTTTTATGTTTAGTTTTAGTCTGTGGCTTTGGCATCAATCATTTGTCTGTGTTAGCCCCTTCTGTAATATGTTAATATCACTGGGGGACTTGATGATTGTGTTCAATTTGCAGTCAGTGAACTTGGTAAGCCACAGGCCATCTACTTTAACCTGGACTTCTGAAAAATAGATTCCAAACAGTAATGGTACCAGTTACTGTATCCTTGTAGTATGCCACTGGTGACTGGTTTGCTGGTAGAGGTGGAGACCCTGAATTTAACAGTGTGTGTTCTGCTGTGAGGCTGTTGGCTACCCATCTAGTTATTTAAGGGTAATCCCCAGCTGAGAGAGTTTCTCAATGATATATGAGTGGGAAATTGTGGCAAAAGCCTTGGCTAGGTCAAGATAGGTGGCATGCAATGTCTTTCCTTCCTCCAGGGCTTTGGTGACATTCTCAAAGATGTCTACCAGGTTTAACAAGTATGATCTATCTTTAATGAAGCCAAACTGGGTTGGGTCAAGTGTTTGAAGGTTCCCTATGTCCTCGTTGATAAGGTTCTTGATGATTCTTTCCATGGCCTTGCAAATGAGGCTGGTTAGGCTTATGGGTCTGTAGTGCCCAGGGTCAGTTAATGGGCCCCCTTTTTGCAGGGGGATTACTGTTGCTGTTCTCCCCTCTACTGGAACATAGCCAGTTCTCAGGATATGTTTAAAGAAAGTGACAAGTAGTTCCCCTAGGTCTTGTTTTAGATTGCTAAGTAAGCAGCCTGAGATGTTATCTGGTCCCACTGAGGCCGTGTTTGTGGCCTCGGAGAGTGCAGGTATGACCTGCTGTCTGCAAATACTAAGGAGGGGACTAGTGTCAGGAATGCTTTGGGGTATGGCTGATGAGGACGGGGATGGGGTGGGTGAAGTTTGTGCGAAATCTGTAGGCTATCAGGTTGGCAATTTCTTCAGGTACGGTATGAATGATACCATTCACTACTAGTTTAGCACATAGCTGGGCATTCCCTTTTAAATTTCTGATGTAGCTGAAGAATGTCTTTGGTTATCTTTAGCTAGAGATGCTATTTTAGTTTTATAATTAGCTTTAGGGGACTTTACAAGATATCTGACTTGCTTGTTAAAGCTGTGGAGGAAATTTTTTTCTCTGCTGAGTCAGTTCCCTCTTGCTGTTAGACATCAGTTTCTTCCTTTTGTTATATAGCCTATTTATACTTGAGGTCCACCAAGGTAGCTTGTTTTTCCAGAGGACCTGTTTTTTATTCAGTCAGGTACAGTTGAGTCTCTACAGTTGTTTAAGTGTTTATACAAGACATTTGTGTACACCTCTGCACAGGAGTCATTGTTGACTGCATTTGCAGGTGGTTTGAAACTTTTTATACTATCACTTAGCTGGCTGTAGTTAGCTTTGGAGAAATTTTTAAGTTTTATTGCTCCTGTGGAATGTCAGGTCCTATAGTTACTTCAAACGATACAAATTTATGGTGTGACCTCATGAGGGAGGGCACCACACGGGAAGGGTGCAGTGCCCCTCATGTTGGTGAGTAGTAAGTCTAGGATATTTGAACCTTTTGTGGGGGAGCAGACTATCTGTTCTTGGGCATTTGTATTGACAAAGTCCAGGAACCTCTGGGTGATCATGTATGTGCTCGTGTATGTCGCCCAGTCAATGGAAGGATAGTTGAAATCTCCCATGACCAAGGTGTTTGGCTATATAGTGAGTGACTCCAGTAGGTCCAGGTAGGTGGTATGTATCTCTTGGTTCATGGTGGGGGACCTGTAGCTAAGAATGATATGGAAGGGTATTTTTCCTATAGTTAGTTGAATCTGGAGAAGCTCAAGAGAGTCATACTGTTTAACCTGTTTCGAGGTATGCTTAGCTTTATTGAAGGTGAATGTACGTCCATCTTGGTTCTTTTACAGTCATTCTCATTTTTAGGTCTGAATACATTGAAGGCATTGTAGCCTTGCACAGCCGAGGTGGTGTCTGCAGCCCTGAAACATGTCTCAGTGACTGCACAGATGTCAGCATCTTCCAGGGAGAGGAGAGCTTCCAGGGATTGCAGGTTCCTGTTCAGGCTCCTAGCATTAAGCAGCATAACCTTGTGTTTGTCTCAAGTGGAGTTTGTTACATCAGAAATTTAATTCTTTAGACATTGCCTAAACAAGGCACTATGTGGAAGACAAGACCCTTTGTCAGTACCCCAATGCCTAGAGGAGACAGGTGCAGAACATCTCTGGCAAAGCAGCATGGCCTGTCACCCATGTCCTCCGAGGCTGATAGATACTCGATTCTCCTGGATTGACACCAGAAGCTAAGCCAATTGCTGAAGTCTATAATTTTTTTGTTTACATTGTGGCTAGAGTCATACCTGGCTGGGACACATAATCTGATAGTTCAATCATGTCTCTCTTCAGTTTACTATCAAAATTTCGAACCGTACTCCGTCGACTGTACTATCGTCGAACATGGAAGTTTGAAAATGGTAATATCGATGTCAAAAAAACAATCTAGGAACAGGTTTTAACATGGGTCGAGGTAGGGGAAATGTTTGTAGTTCGGAATAATACTGAACACCTACCTCGACCCATGTTAAAACCCGTTCCTAGATTGTTTTTTTTGACATCGATATTACCGTTTTTGAACTTCCATGTTCGACGATAGTACAGTCGACAGAGTATGGTTCGAAATTTTGATAGTAAACCCTCTCTTCATATACTCCAGATAGGTATGTCTCACGTCATTCACCACAACATGGACTACGATAGAGTCATAATGGCACTTTTTGTTGAGTGACTTGAGTGCATGCATGATTTGATGGATCCTGGCACCTGACAGGCAGCTGACTGTGAGATTCTCCTTGTCCAGTCTGGTGAGAGGGATATCTATGTGTCTCACTATTGAGTAGTCTATGACCAAGGCATTTGGTTTTGAGGTGTTTTGCTTTAGGGGCTTATTTGCTGAGACACAGGTATGACTGTTGTTATGTGTAGTGGTTTCAATTTATGTTGCAGTCTGTACAAGTGGTTTGCTCTTGGGAGGTCTCTGATGTTTTGGTAGGCTTCTAGCGAGTATCTCAAAAGTATGTGGTTTTATATGTCATGACCTTATCTTGTGTGAGAGGAAAGGTGTGTGTGCTGTTCAATATCCTGTTTGTTGTTACATGGCAGGATTGATTCCAATGTCATGGTATAACTACATATTTTGCATACTGTATTTGTTTGCTTTAGGAGTAAGTGATTGTCAGTATACATGAAGCAATTACTAAATTGCCTCAGGATACCCATGTCAATCAGGCCAGCCAGAGAAATAGTGGGCAACTGATCATCCATTATATTAGGTTAATGCCATAAGTACTATTAGGGAGTGGGCAAGTTCAATCAGTTTTTGCACTAGGATTAATAAGGGGGCTTATTCTATTGAAGGTTAGGTAAGAAAAACTGGCAATGCTGCTGAGTGTGCAGCTGAGTTGCTCACAGTGCAGCAGGGAAGCTTAGGAGGGTTCTGCTGACAGATGTCAAGGGGAAAAAAGTTTGTTTCCAGGTATTTGTGTCCATACAGGGCACCGCTAATTCCCGTTGCACAGTGGGCAGCTATATGCAAATGTGAGACTTAAATATAGGTGAAATTAAACACTTCTAAGCTAATCTTTATTTATTTAACATTTGTTAACTGGGAAAGTCTGACTTGAAACAAAGCCAGTTTTCAGCGGAGGCCCGGGGAGAAATGCTCCAGATGCATGTCTTTGTAATGTGGGAGGAAACCAGATCACCTGGAGGAAACCCACACGAACACAGGGAGGACATGCAGACTGCACACAGAAGGCACTCCATCTGAGAATCAAACCAGAGAATCTCTTACTGTAAGGCGACAATGCTACCGCTGCACCACTGCAGCATCTGCTGTAATCTACCAATAGGAAAGCACACAATGACCCTTCTGTCAGCAATCCCCAGCTCAGACTAGGCTGGAGCCACACTCTTCTCCCACAATGGTGCCGGGGAGCCCTTCTTAATGTAAGATGGCTGGTTTAGTGCTCAAGTGTATCAATAACAGGATAGATTCAGCAGGTCTGAATCTAGTCTATTTTAAATAACAGCACAGTGCAAAACAAGTGCAGAGAATTAATCAGCCACAAACAGTAAAATACAGCTGAAAAAAGTGCAGATAAAAATCAAAATATACTTTTTTCTTTGTTTTTACTTTGGCTGTCTTGGATTCAAGCAGAAACACTCTAGAACATCTGGCAAAGGATGCCAAACATAGAGTAGCTCTGGTTAATTTACCACAAACCCGCACAAATGTGAGGCTTAAATATAGGTGAAATTAAAAAACTTCTGAGCAAATCTACCAATAGGAAGTCTTACAATGACCCTTCCTCCAGCAATCCCCAGTAGACAAGGCTGGATCCACACTCTTCTGGCACAAGGGTGCAGGGGAGTCTTTCTTAATGTAAGATGGCTGGATTACTGCTCAAGTCAATACAGGCTAGATTCAGCAGATCTGGAATTTAGTCTATGCTATCTAAGTATCAGTGCAGTACAGTGCAAAACATGCACAGGTAATGGAGCAGCCACAAACAGTAAAAAAGACAGAAAATAATGCAGAAATTTGATTAAATACAGTTGAAAAAGTGCAGATAAAACTGCATATGACAAGGTCCCAAGAAAGCTGATTTAGGCAGTGCTGTGATGATTCAAAGTCCTAGAAACATTGGTAGAATTAGTGTAGGCTATGTACAAGGACCCAGTGACTCAAGTACAAACAGAGTTTAATCTTACAGAGAGGTTCCCAGTGGGAATGGGTGTCCACCAGGGTTTAACTCTGAGCACACTGCTGTTCATACTGGTGATGGACTACATTAGCAAACACGTCAGAAGGGACAGATCAACAAATTTGCTGTATGCAAACAAAGTGGCATTATAGGCAGACTCTGGGCAAGAACTTCAGCAAAGGATATGGGAATGGAATGCAAAACCGAAGGCACATAGGATGAAACTAAGTGCAGATAAAATGGCAAGAAATGGGGGAAATCAGAAAAAGCAGAGAATTGAGATAGCGGGGAAGATAGTGGAACAGGTTAATAGCTTCAAGTTTCTGGAAGGGGTCGTTGAGGAGAAAGGAAGTCCGAATCAGGAGGTCAAAGCTAGAATCAGGGGGGCTGCAGCCAATTAGCACAGAGTGCCAGGGGTAGTGTTGTTGTTGTTGTGTCTTTTGGCTTTTCCTGGTTAGGGGTCGCCACAGCGGAACTCCGTTCCGCTAATGATTGGCAGTAGATTTTTACGTGCTGAGTTGCCAACCCTGACGCACAACCTTCAACGAAGGTACACCCATTCACGCATGTCTCCACACAGAAGACGCTTTAGCTGAGAATCGAACAGGACAACGTCTTACTGTGAGGTGACAACGCTACCGCAGCACCACCACCGCAGTGTGCCAAAGAAGCTGAAAAGTAAGGTGAACAAAACATTGATGGTACCACTAATACTGTATGGTATAGAAATCTTGACAGCAAAGACAGAGTAATTGAGGAAGCTAGAGGTGATTTAGATTAAGTGCCTGAGACAAGTGGTAGGATGTGCACTGTGAGACAGATGAAGAAATGAGGACATCAGAGCCAAGGGAGCCCGCAGGATTTTTTGCAGGGGGGTGCAAACCCAGAGCCCCACCCACATAGTCAGAGCCCCGCCCACAGAGCCCCACCCCCTCCAGTCACAGAGCCCCACCCCCTCCACCCACAGAGCCCCACCCCCACACAGCCATTACAGGGTCCCATTACTTCGCTATTTCTCTCCAGTTGCCATAAACACTGTTCAAAATTCTCAGTGTGCATACTGTCTTATGCTTTACTTCTACAACGATTACAGGTATCTAGATTTAATTATGAATCCATGATAATTTTCTTTTACATACCCCATGTACATTGCAACTAACTCAAGGGAACTTTCAGCTGGCAGTCCTTTTGAATTCTTATCAAGAAGGCTTGGCTGTTTAGTTCTCTATACTGGAATAATTTCTCATTCATTGCTAATAATTTTATTTACTTGGGTACTAACAGAGTTTTACTTTTACCTACCATAAAGACAAGATATTTGCTTTACCTCAAAATACTTCCCTTGTTTTATTTATTTATTTGTAAGTGACTTAGAAACTACTGGGAATAGTGTTCATTAGCTCAGTATTTTCATGTAGGACACTAAACTGAGGCTCATGAGCCTGTTCAGATCATACAGATTTAAACAGACTAGTTTATAACACTAGTGTTCTTTGGCTTCAAGATTAGCTCTCAGTAACACAAATTGCTATTTAAATAAAAGCTGGCATTCTGTGCTCTGAATGCATGACACGTTATAGCTGTATTTAACTTAAACTGTGTGCATTCACTAAATTATGTATATCTTTTAATTAATGCTTAATCAAGCATATCTTCATAATCCCAACATTGACATAGTTGCAAATCATCACTTCATCTTTTATAGATAATTCCAGTAGCCCTAATATATGCACATTATTAATTATTTTTTTCAAGATTAGTTTTACTGAGTGGGCAAGGAAATTCTGGGGTTTTCTGATTTTGTGTGGTTGACCCTTAACTGGGTCTGCATTATCACTGATGTGAACAACTTCATTATATGCTTAACTAAAAGCTTGACCTTTTTCTTGACACAGCCATTACAGTATCCTTCCTGTTACTGTGATGAGCAAGAGTAGCCATGCATAAGTGTACATATTTATACATATGATTATGCATGATCATACAGATGAATTATAATATAAAATAATTTAATTATATTCCTTCTATAATACAGCACCACTTGTTAGACTGTTTTAAATTTATAGTTTTGAATGTTTTTCCAGCAAGCAATGAAACAAAACATATGAGCCAATAATGACAAACTGCCCAATTCAAAACATTTCAACCATAAAAGGCCACTTAAACTTTTGTCATTACAATCCATCAATGTCAGTCAGTATGCACAATCTCTGCAGAAGTAAAGTCATCTGAATAATTCTACATTATAGACATCTTAAACTAATGAAGAGGTTGTTGCTAGAAAATAACTTTATACTTCAGCATTTCATCAACAAATTCAGTGCCTGCTGCCCTTGAAGAAAACATTGCCTATGTTACATTAAAAATGGTAAGCTGGTATATTTGCAATACAGAATGGGTGGTAAGCTGAAAAACAAGTTCATAGTTATTAGGCATCTCATTCAAAGGAGGACATAGCCAGGACTGCAGCACTCCACCCCCTTAAAATACAAATCTACATGCTGTGGGAGTAGAACCTATAGCCCTCTGCATCAAGATGCAAGTATGCAACCTGCTGTACTACTAACACTGCTTTAAAATTCTATACTACAATAATGATACCATTTGCTAAACAAAACAGTTGCACATTTTAAGCAGACTTAGCATGAGCAGCAGTAAACTTCTCTTCCCTTGAAGCTCACAATTCCTTGAAAATAAATTCCACCTGCTAACTCTAAATAGTGCATTTCACTTGCTCACACACCTCAACCTTTGCAAGAAATCTGGACAAAGCCCAACATAAATAGGGACAGATTATAAATATTGCTCTCATGAACTTAGAACATTAGTAGAATAACAGGATTTATGTTACTATGCATTTTATATGATGGACAGAAGGAAGGTTGGTATATTGTGTGTGCAAGAGACCAGATGGAAGGGGAGTAAGGCTAGGTGCATCGGAGGTGGGTTCAAATTGTTTTTTCATAGTGTGGATGGGGGGAGAAATGGCATAGGAGTTATCCTGAAGGAACAGTATGCTAAGAGTGTTTTGGAATTGAAATGAGTGTCGGATAGAGTGATGTTTATGAAGTTGGAAATTGATGGTGCAGTGATGAATGTTGTTAGTGCATATGCTCCACAAATTGGGTGTGCGATGGATGAGAAAGAAAAGTTTTGGAGCGAGTTGGATGAAGTGGTGATGACTGTACCCAAGGGTGAGAGAGTGGTGATTGGAGCAGATTTCAATGGCCATGTTGATGAAGGGAATAGAGGAGTGGATGACGAAGTGATGGGTAGGTATGGTGTTAAACAAAGGAATGCAGAAGGTCAGATGTTAGTGGATTTTGCGAAAAGGATGGACATAGCTGTGGTGAATATGTAGTTTAACAAGAGGGAGGAGCATAGGGTGACATACAAGAGTGGAGGAATGATGCACACAGGTGGATTATATCTTATGTAGGAGGGCCAGTTTGAATGAGATTGGAGACTGTAAAGTGGTGACTGGGGAAAGTGTAGTTAGGCAGCATAGAATGGTGGTTTTTAGGATGATGTTGGTGATCAAGAAGAGGAGGAGTGTGAGGGCAGCACCAAGGATCAAATGGTGGAAACTGAAAAAGGGTAATTGTGAGGTGGAATTCAGGGATGAGTTAAGACAGGCACTGGGTGGCAGTGAAGAGTTACCAAATAGTTGGGTAACTACAGCAGAGCTAGTAAGGGAGGTGGCTAGAAAGGTGCTTGGTATGATATCTGGACAGAGGGAAGGATAAGGAGACATGGTGGTGGAATGAGGAAGTACAGGAGAGTATAGAGAGAAAGAGGTTTGCAAAGAAGAAGTGGGATTGTCAGACAGATGAAGAAAGTAGACAGGAGTATCTGGAGATGAGGTGCATGGCAAAGAGAGATGGCTAAGGCTAAGGATAAGGCAGGAAAGTTATACTAAAGGTTGGACACTAAGGAGGAGAAAAGCAACTTTACTGAATGGCTAGGCAGAGGGACCGAGCTATGAAAGATATGCAGCAGATAAAGGATAATGAGGGAAACATACTCACAAGTGAGGAGTGTGTGTGTTGAGGAGATGGAAAGAGTACTTTGAGGGGTTGATAAAGAGAATGAGAGTGAGAGAAGGTTGGATGATGTGGGGATAATGACTCAAAGTACAATGGATTAGCAAGGAGGAAGTAAGGATAGTTATGTAGAGGATGAAGAATGGAAAGGCTGTTGGTCCAGATGACATACCTGTGGATGCACGGAGGTGTTTTAGGTGAAATGGCAGTGGAGTTTTTAACTAGATTGTTTAATGAAATCTTGGAAAGTGAGGGGATGCCTGAGGAATGGAGAAAGTGTTTTTGTACCGATTTTTAAGAATAAGGGTGATCGGCAGATCTGTAGTAACTACAAATGGATTAAATTGATCTTTCACAGCATGAAGTTATGGGAAAGAGTAGTGGAAGCTAGATTAAGAAGGGACATGATGATTAGTGATCAGCAGTATGGTTTCATGCCAGGAAAAAGCACTACAGATGCGATGTTTGCACTGAGAGAGTGTTGATGGAGAAGTGCAGAGAAGGTCAGAAGGGGGGAAAAGGAAAAATATTTGTGGGGGTTTTGTTAGGGGGGGCTTTTTAGAGGGGGGGGGGGGGGAAAAAAAAAAAAAAAAAAAAAAACATTTAAAAAGGAACAGGGTTTTTTTTCCCCCCTAGATCCAAAAAATTTTGGTTTAAAAAATTGTTAAAAAAAAAAAGAAAAAAAGGAAGTTTTTTAAAAGGAGGTCAAAAAGGAAGTTTTTGTAAAAAGTGGTTAAAAAAAAGGAAAATTTTTAAAAAAGTTTTAGGAAAAAAAGGGTTTTTTGTTTTGGGTTGGGTCAAGTGTTTGAAGGTTCCCTATGTCCTTGTTGATAAGGTTCTTGATGATTCTTTCCATGGCCTTGCAAATGAGGCTGGTTAGGCTTATGGGTCTGTAGTGCCCAGGGTCAGTTAATGGGCCCCCTTTTTGCAGGGGGATTACTGTTGCTGTTCTCCCCTCTACTGGAACATAGCCAGTTCTCAGGCTATGTTTAAAGAAAGTGACAAGTAGTTCCCCTAGGTCTTGTTTTAGATTGCTAAGTAAGCAGCCTGAGATGTTATCTGGTCCCACTGAGGCTGTGTTTGTGGTCTCGGAGAGTGCAGGTATGACCTGCTGTCTGCAAATACTAAGGAGGGGACTAGTGTCGGGAATGCTTTGGGGTATGGCTGATGAGGACGGGGATGGGGTGGGTGAAGTTTGTGCGAAATCTGTAGGCTATCAGGTTGGCAATTTCTTCAGGTACGGTATGAATGATACCATTTACTACTAGTTTAGCACATAGCTGGGCATTCCCTTTTAAATTTCTGATGTAGCTGAAGAATGTCTTTTGGTTATCTTTAGCTAGGGATGCTATTTTAGTTTTATAATTAGCTTTAGGGGACTTTACAAGATATCTGACTTGCTTGTTAAAGCTGTGGAGGAAATTTTTTTCTCTGCTGAGTCAGTTCCCTCTTGCTGTTAGACATCAGTTTCTTCCTTTTGTTATATAGCCTATTTATACTTGAGGTCCACCAAGGTAGCTTGTTTTTCCAGAGGACCTGTTTTTTATTCAGTCAGGTACAGTTGAGTCTCTACAGTTGTTTAAGTGTTTATACAAGACATTTGTGTACACCTCTGCACAGGAGTCATTGTTGACTGTATTTGCAGGTGGTTTGAAACTTTTTATACTATCACTTAGCTGGCTGTAGTTAGCTTTGGAGAAATGTTTAAGTTTTATTGCTCCTGTGGAATGTCAGGTCCTATAGTTACTTCAAACGATACAAATTTATGGTCTGACCTCATGAGGGAGGGCACCACACGGGAAGGGTGCAGTGCCCCTCATGTTGGTGAGTAGTAAGTCTAGGACATTTGAACCTTTTGTGGGGGAGCAGACTATCTGTTCTTGGGCATTTGTATTGACAAAGTCCAGGAACCTCTGGGTGATCATGTATGTGCTCGTGTATGTCGCCCAGTCAATGGAAGGATAGTTGAAATCTCCCATGACCAAGGTGTTTGGCTATATAGTGAGTGACTCCAGTAGGTCCAGGTAGGCGGTATGTATCTCTTGGTTCATGGTGGGGGACCTGTAGCTAAGAATGATGTGGAAGGGTATTTTTCCTATAGTTAGTTGAATCTGGAGAAGCTCAATAGAGTCATACTGTTTAACCTGTTTCGAGGTATGCTTAGCTTTATTGAAGGTGAATGTACGTCCATCTTGGTTCTTTTACAGTCATTCTCATTTTTAGGTCTGAATACATTGAAGGCATTGTAGCCTTGCACAGCCGAGGTGGTGTCTGCAGCCCTGAAACATGTCTCAGTGACTGCACAGATGTCAGCATCTTCCAGGGAGAGGAGAGCTTCCAGGGATTGCAGGTTCCTGTTCAGGCTCCTAGCATTAAGCAGCATAACCTTGTGTTTGTCTCAAGTGGAGTTTGTTACATCAGAAATGTAATTCTTTAGACATTGCCTAAACAAGGCACTATGTGGAAGACAAGACCCTTTGTCAGTACCCCAATGCCTAGAGGAGACAGGTGCAGAACATCTCTGGCAAAGCAGCATGGCCTGTCACCCATGTCCTCCGAGGCTGATAGATACTCGATTCTCCTGGATTGACACCAGAAGCTAAGCCAATTGTTGAAGTCTATCATTTTTTTGTTTACATTGTGGCTAGAGTCATACCTGGCTGGGACACATATGATAGTTCAATCATGTCTCTCTTCAGTTTACTATCAAAATTTCGAACCGTACTCCGTCGACTGTACTATCGTCGAACATGGAAGTTTGAAAATGGTAATATCGATGTCAAAAAAACAATCTAGGAACAGGTTTTAACATGGGTCGAGGTAGGGGAAATGTTTGTAGTTCGGTATAATACTGAACACCTACCTCGACCCATGTTCAAACCCGTTCCTAGATTGTTTTTTTTTACATCGATATTACCGTTTTTGAACTTCCATGTTCGACGATAGTACAGTCGACGGAGTATGGTTCGAAATTTTGATAGTAAACCCTCTCTTCATATACTCCAGATAGGTATGTCTCATGTCATTCACCACAACATGGACTACGATAGAGTCATAATGGCACTTTTTGTTGAGTGACTTGAGTGCATACATGATTTGATGGATCCTGGTACCTGACAGGCAGCTGACTGTGAGATTCTCCTTGTCCAGTCTGGTGAGAGGGATATCTATGTGTCTCACTATTGAGTAGTCTATGACCAAGGCATTTGGTTTTGAGGTGTTTTTCCTTAGGGGCTTATTTGCTGAGACACAGGTATGACTGTTGTTATGTGTAGTGGTTTCAATTTATGTTGCAGTCTGTACAAGTGGTTTGCTCTTGGGAGGTCTCTGATGTTTTGGTAGGCTTCTAGCGAGTATCTCAAAAGTATGTGGTTTTATATGTCATGACCTTATCTTGTGTGAGAGGAAAGGTGTGTGTGCTGTTCAATATCCTGTTTTTTGTTACATGGCAGAATTGATTCCAATGTCATGGTATAACTACATATCTTTGCTTTAGGAGTAAGTGATTGTCAGTATACATGAAGCAATTACTAAATTGCCTCAGGATACCCATGTCAATCAGGCCAGCCAGAGAAATAGTGGGAAACTGATCATCCATTATATTAGGTTAATGCCATAAGTACTATTAGGGAGTGGGCAAGTTCAATCAGTTTTTGCGCTAGGATTAATAAGGGGGCTTATTCTATTGAAGGTTAGGTAAGAAAAACTGTGGCAATGCTGCTGAGTGTGCAGCTGAGTTGCTCACAGTGCAGCAGGGAAGCTTAGGAGGGTTCTGCTGACAGATGTCAAGGGGAAAAAAGTTTGTTTCCAGGAATTTGTGTCCATACAGGGCACCGCTAATTCCCGTTGCACAGTGGGCAGCTATATGCAAATGTGAGACTTAAATATAGGTGAAATTAAACACTTCTAATCTAATCTTTATTTATTTAACATTTGTTAACTGGGAAAGTCTGACTTGAAACAAAGCCAGTTTTCAGCGGAGGCCCGGGGAGAAATGCTCCAGATGCATGTTTTTGTAATGTGGGAGGAAACCAGATCACCTGGAGGAAACCCACACGAACACAGGGAGGACATGCAGACTGCACACAGAAGGCACCCCATCTGAGAATCAAACCGGAGAATCTCTTACTGTGAGGCGACAATGCTACCGCTGCACCACTGCAGCATCTGCTGTAATCTACCAATAGGAAAGCACACAATGACCCTTCTGTCAGCAATCCCCAGCTCAGACTAGGCTGGAGCCACACTCTTCTGCCACAATGGTGCCGGGGAGCCCTTCTTAATGTAAGATGGCTGGTTTAGTGCTCAAGTGTATCAATAACAGGATAGATTCAGCAGGTCTGAATCTAGTCTATTTTAAATAACAGCACAGTGCAAAACAAGTGCAGAGAATTAATCAGCCACAAACAGTAAAATACAGCTGAAAAAAGTGCAGATAAAAATCAAAATATACTTTTTTCTTTGTTTTTACTTTGGCTGTCTTGGATTCAAGCAGAAACACTCTAGAACATCTGGCAAAGGACGCCAAACATAGAGTAGCTCTGGTTAATTTACCACAAACCCGCACAAATGTGAGGCTTAAATATAGGTGAAATTAAAAAACGTCTGAGCAAATCTACCAATAGGAAGTCTTACAATGACCCTTCCTCCAGCAATCCCCAGCAGACAAGACTGGATTCACACTCTTCTGGGACAAGGGTGCAGGGGAGTCTTTCTTAATGTAAGATGGCTGGATTACTGCTCAAGTCAATACAGGCTAGATTCAGCAGGTCTGGAATTTAGTCTATGCTATCTAAGTATCAGTGTAGTACAGTGCAAAACATGCACAGATAATGGAGCAGCCACAAACAGTAAAAAAGACAGAAAATAATGCAGAAATTTGATTAAATACAGTTGAAAAAGTGCAGATAAAACTGCATATGACAAGGTCCCAAGAAAGCTGATTTAGGCAGTGCTGTGGTGATTCAAAGTCCTAGAAACATTGGTAGAATTAGTGTAGGCTATGTACAAGAACCCAGTGACTCAAGTACAAACAGAGTTTGATCTTACAGAGAGGTTCCCAGTGGGAATGGGTGTCCACCAGGGTTTAACTCTGAGCACACTGCTGTTCATACTGGTGATGGACTACATTAGCAAACAGGTCAGAAGGGACAGATCAACAAATTTGCTGTATGCAAACAAAGTGGCATTATAGGCAGACTCTGGGCAAGAACTTCAGCAAAGGATATGGGAATGGAATGCAAAACTGAAGGCACATAGGATGAAACTAAGTGCAGATAAAATGGTAAGAAATGGGGGAAATCAGAAAAAGCAGAGAATTGAGATAGCGGGGAAGATAGTGGAACAGGTTAATAGCTTCAAGTTTCTGGAAGGGGTCATTGAGGAGAAAGGAAGTCCGAATCAGGAGGTCAAAGCTAGAATCAGAGGGGCTGCAGCCAATTAGCACAGAGTGCCAGGGGTAGTGTTGTTGTTGTTGTTGTGTCTTTTGGCTTTTCCTGGTTAGGGGTCGCCACAGTGGAACTCCGTTCCGCTAATGATTGGCAGTAGATTTTTACGTGCTGAGTTGCCAACCCTGACGCACAACCTTCAACGAAGGTACACCCATTCACGCATGTCTCCACACAGAAGGCGCTTTAGCTGAGAATTGAACAGGACAACGTCTTACTGTGAGGTGACAACGCTACCGCAGCACCACCACCGCAGTGTGCCAAAGAAGCTGAAAAGTAAGGTGAACAAAACATTGATGGTACCACTAATACTGTATGGTATAGAAATCTTGACAGCAAAGACAGAGCAATTGAGGAAGCTAGAGGTGATTTAGATTAAGTGCCTGAGACAAGTGGTAGGATGTGCACTGTGAGACAGATGAAGAAATGAGGACATCAGAGCATAAGCCAAAGTAGCTCTTATTGCACAGAAGGTCAAACAGAACAGATTATGGTGGTTCTGACACGTGCTGAAAAGAATATGGTGAAGATTTAGAACAGACAAGAATTAGGCAGGAGGTAACAAGGGTGTCCCATAAATGAATTGTTTAATGGATGGATAGATGGATGGATGGATGGATGGATGGATGGATGGATGGATGGATGGATGGATGGATGGATGGAGTGTGTAAGAGAAAATCTGCAACAATAAAACATGACTTTTGAGGAAGTTATGAGAGTTGAGTTAAAACGAGAGAGATAATGACAGTAGACATGACACCCCAACCCCATGTAAAAAAAATGGGAAAAAGGGGGGTGATGACTATGACAATTCTCATTGTTATCTGCTAATAGTAATGTGTTTTATTTGATGTCTTCATTTCTCTTCCTTCTTTTTTGTCACTATCCTTTCTTTTTATTATATTTGTTTTGTTTGTTATGTTGTTTCTCTCTTAATTTGCATTTCTATACAGCAGATGCCACATTTGTGCCAGCTTCAATGAGCACACACTAGTTATTGTTCACAGGATGCTACTAGGCTTGTAGTGCATGATACCACTGAAGCATAGGCTAAAGGTACAGCTATTCCCTGTCAGAGAACTGAATCCTGGTCTCCAGTGTAACAGACAGGGATACTCAACACTACACTAGCAAGGAAGACACATCTGCTGGAACACTTGTGCCTATCCGTGCTTCGGCCACCTCACCATTATCTTCCCCTACCCCTGGTGAGATTTCACTAGCCAGGATCATAGTTGTTCTTGCCAATGGCTTAGTCAGGGGTGATCTGAATGTCACCCTCAGGCAGCTGCCTGAGGAAATGGGGGAGCTGATTGACTGGCACCTTGATGCCTATATCGACTGTTTGAAAGACTCCTCTTGTAGCCTGCAGAGTCATGTCCCAAACCACCACTGGCAACTTTGTTTGAGTCAGGACCCAGTGGTAAGAGAGCACAAGGTGATGTGTAGACTCCTACTTGGTATAAAGTAGGCAGGGTGGTACAGGGGACCATACCTACCCTATCCCTTACCCAGTGTTTCCCTCCCTTTTCTGTCATTTTCCTTCCTTGTTTGTTGTCTAATCCTCTCTATCACAATCGTCTTCCCTTTGGTCTTCTGTCTAAAGCTCTAATGTCGTCCCACTGCCTAAGTGTGTCAGCACCTCCCCGTCAAAATTGTCTGTTATGTGTTTGTGCATTTGCCCCTGCAAACTACCCCCACTCTAGTTTCATCCCTTCACCTCCTTCTCTTACATTCTTCCCCACCTTACCTTATTTAAATAGAAAAACAGGCACCTCTCCCACAAAAAAAAAATGTTACTCGTCTTTCCCCTCCTGCACCCCCCCCTTATGCGCTTTACTCTGTTTGCTTTCCATTTTTCTTACTGTCCTATAGCCCTATTTGCACTATTTAATCTGGTCAAAAATAGATTTAGTTGTGCAAAGTATGTTTTTAAGGCTAAGAGCTGCTTTTCTTGTCTTACCACATTTGTGTATATATGAATGTGCTGAGCCATATTGACACATGTTCACAGGTGATGCTCAGCAGTTGTGCTTGTTGCATTGTGCGGCCTCCACTGGGGTCAACTCTTCCTCAATGCATTACTTTTAAATTGATATTGAAAGGTTGTTTGGGTGGGAGAGCTATTACTTCACTTTATAGAAAGTTTGAGGAAGGGAGTGTTTATCTGCATGGTACTAGCTGCCATCCCTGACATCTCATTACTGTGTTGCCATATGGAGAATTCTTAAGACTTAGTAAGCTGCGTAGTCAAGATGTAGATTTTCTGGATGAAGCTTACAAAACTTTAGATATGTTTGTGAGTGGGGCTTATACCAAAGGGAATGTTGTAGACTCCTGGGGTGGGGTTATTGCTGATAGAATGAATTTGGCGATTAATAATAATCTAAAAAGGATAGCTCTCAAATAATTCACAGAAAATATTATGGAGATTATAAGGGTCTATATTAGAATACCAAATGAAACAAATATCGAACGGCATAACAGCAAAAAGACTGGACCTCAAAGTGCTGTTTGCCAGATAGCGGTCCAGTGAAGATTGGTGTATTTGCCCTTTCCTCACTGTAGTGCTATCTCGGAGTCAGTGTATATATTTAGCGAGGGGGGAGGGCGCAGCCCCTCACAATAACAAGTTCGAGGTCCTGTCTTTTCGCTGTTATGCCGTTCGATATTTGTTTCATTCAGTCTTCTAATATAGACCCGATTATAATAGGAGTAGGTATCCTTATGAAAGAAACCAGACTCGGGGGGGGGGGTGATAGAGATATTTATTTTGTAACTACATATAATGTTTTAAGTGACCAAATAGTTAAACTGCTAAAATATTATTGGCCCTTATTATTGAAGGATATAAATCTGGTTAATTTAATTAAACAATATCCTAATATTTATGTTAAGAAAGGCTGCAGCTTATCAGAATTTTTAGTTCATACTAAATTTGTTTTTCCTACTATGAGTATTCAAAAACCAGTGAAAGTTAAAGTGGGTACATACAGTTGTGGTAAGTGCTCAATATGTAATTTAGTGGTACATAATTTTAGTAAAATTAATAGAATTAGTTTTAGTCCCAAGCAGGATTTTAATTGCAATACTGAAAGAATTGTTTATGCCCTATGTTGTCCCTGCAACCTGTTTTATATTGGGGAAAGCCAGGCGGCTTTTAACATCAGGTTGCAGGAGCAAAGACGCCATTTAGAAAGACCTTTAGGTTTACATTTTAAAGATTTTCATGAGGGTGATGCTGAAACACGAGATTGTATTTTGGAACGGTTTACCTTTAAAACTGTGAATCACAGTGGTTCAAGTGCTCATATGAGTGACTTGAAACCACAAAACTGAAAATGTCAACAGCCCTTAATGTTCGAAAAACAACAAATCAAAAAGTAGATTTGCTGTTTTTCGAACATTAATGTCAAAGAAAAAAAAACAAAGTGTAATGCAGGGGGGCAAGCCCTCCTGCACCCCCCCACTTTATTATTCTAAGTCCGAGATCGCATTACAGTGGGGAAAGGATTCGCTCATTGCACATTCAAACCTTTTTCTGTTTGGTGTTTGCAAACTTTGCAGACTGCCTTTCGGAAATGATCTGTTCACCCTTGTGCAATACGCACATTTAAAGGTAAACCTTTGGAACAGGTAGTCTTAAACATAGGGGATGTGTCCATTATAAAGACAAGCTTTTAAGTAAAGAAGTTATGCACATTTTGAAGTTTAAGATTGTTTTCCCTAAATGGTTAAACACTGAGTGCAATTGGAATAATTTAATTAAATGATATGTAATTGATTGTTAAGTTTGTTATTTCTGTGCTATACAATGTGGTGGTCTGATGTAATTAATTGTACTCCTTGAAGGCTGTGGTTGGCCGAGCCGTCTCACCAAGATTGCACTGAGCACCTTTCTAAATTCCAGAGCATGTAACATCTGTGGAATTGTGACAAACATAAAGTGCTGTGCTGCCAGTTCTTCAGCTGAGCTATTCCAGTGGCATAGTAGTATGCAGATATAGAAAATCAGATGCTGGATTCAAAAACAGGTTCCAGTAACTCCACTCTAATTTGAAAAACAAAGCTGCATGAGTCTGCAAGCTACATAGAAGATGAGGATTCCCTAAACCGTAATTTTAATAGTAAAAAAGTGGAAAGGCCACAGAAATACCTCACAAAGAGAAACCATGGCTTCCAACATCTGTCCTATGTGGACAGGCTCAAATCACTATCACTGTACTCAGTATTGTACAGATTGCTCAGGGGTGATCTGTGTCTCAATTACAAGGCAATCGCAGACCCTACCCTACTAGAGATGTTCCATATCCACAAGTCTAACTCCTTGCAAATTACCCACTTAAAAGGCCTAAATCTAATATGCTACATCAACAAAACCTGCTGGAGAGACAGATTTGTCTCCCAGAGGCTGCCTTGTCTCTGGAATAGACTTTCCGTACATGTCAAACAGAGGACCTCACTGACCCTCTTCAACCGCAACCTTGATGAGTGATTGGGAAACTACAAATTTGTCTCAGGGGGTCCACCTGTGTCCCTCATTCACAGGGGCAACAGGTGCTGACTGAGGTTTCTTTTTTGTGGATAAACTCTTGGCTAGGCTTGTAAGGGCCCCATGGCCATTAGCCTAGTAACCTCCTATGATCCTATGAAAAACGGAATTGGGTTCCTTTGCCACACCACTTTGAAATGTTATATTTATTTATATTAGTACTGAATTCATGTGGGGTATAAAACTGATCTCAGAGGGCCACTTACAAGCTCAGCCTATCAAGACAAAGATGATATGACAAAAACAAAAATTAAATTTCTATAACAAATAAATTATACATGAAAAATACAACTCAAGGTTACATACATTTAAACATTTATACTGAGGAAGCCTGATTTGGCTGATGTGTGTACTTGAGTGTCTGTTAGTCTCATGCATTATTTTTGGATTTTATGCCAAGGAAGACCATTTAATAAAAAGTACTATGTAAAAACTTCAAAGTAACACTAGAGCTCATTAAAGTCTTTGGGCACTGCAGAATGGGAATAGCTCCACCTGTATGCTGGTACTAGTACTACAAGGTATTGCTTGCTAGGAAACTGCTGAATGTAGTGCCAGGAGGAGCTGATCTCAGGCTATAGAGGAATGACTGGAGTGATGCTAGCCAAAGATGACTGCATGTGTGGTAGGGATTATTATCAAAATGTGGAAAATCAAAATAATTTTTCTACTTTTTGATCAAATTTATTTGAATTTGGTAATACAGAATTGTCAAAATGTCAGAAATGCTAACCACGGAATCAACAATCGAACACTGGATGTTCCAGTGCCGAAATTCCGTGTTACCAGTAACATTTCTGCAGGGGGGAAAGCCCCCTGCACCCCACATGTGGGGGGACAAGCCACCACACCCCCTGCATTTTATATATTCCAACTCTAAGATCGCACTACACTGAGGAAAAGGGTAAATTTCCTGATCCCCACTGTAGTGCGATCTGTTATTAGAACATCGACCCCATATTAGCAAATGCACACAACCATTTGCTAATGAGGATTCAAACATTTCCAGATCAGTATTACAGAAACTGTAAAACACTCTTTCAGCCATCCCAGTTTCGAGTAAGGGACGTTCCACATAGGAGCTATCTCCTTCATGCACAGAAAATGGTTCTAAACATTTTGTTTTAGTTTGCTAACGTTGCTTATGTATTGCAGCCCCACAGTTTCCCATCATTACAGAAGCTTCCCTTCTGACTTACAGGTGGCACTATGGGGACATCTGACTTTGAGACATACCAGTTGTTATTTGACAGCTCAACATTCATTAGATCGTGCAAGTAATAGTTAATCTTAGTCATTCCTCAGAATTTTATTACCTGTTACTTGTATGCTGTTTACTGCATAGGCTTGCACCATGAGTAGTGTCATGTAGTCTATGGTATATTTTGATAAACAGTATGAAGTTGTATCAGAGTGATGGAGCCAGAATTTATTACTGGGGCAGCTTTGTAGGATGGCTGAGGGTGTCTACAATACTGTTTCAGTTCATTTGGAATACGGAGGTAAGTCTTATAATTTGGTATAAATATCTGTACTCTTAGGGGTAAAGGCACTTAAAAAAAAAAGAACAGTGCTATATTATAAGTGTTAAGTATTATCTGTATAAGGGAGCAGAATTCATTGCCAAAGAAAATTAAAATCAGAACATGATGCCGGTATTGACCAACAAGTAATCGACTCATATTTGGTTAACTTTTTTGTGACCTGATATTAGTATTTATGTTGGGAGATACAGTGGTTGTGATGGGGTAGATAAAGCTCTCTACATCTGGAGGAAATAAACAAAGTACACTCTTCCTCAACCTTATATGAAATCATTTTCATTTTGAATATCCAGGGGATGCAAAATTGTTTTGGTTGACTTTTTGGTTTGACTTTCTGTATGCCTTTTATTTTTTCTTTAGTTTAATAATGCAATCTTTTACTTAATTTGGAGTTTCTAGCAATGGATTGAGCAGGATCAGACTCTTTTCAACTTTCATGATTGTGTCTAAAGGATGTGACAACACTTATATTCTTCAGGTACAGCACGAGTTACAAGGTAGTATACTTATGTAAATGATTGCATATCTGCTTTTTACATACTCAAGTGCAGAAATACTCTCAGAACTATTTCTCATGTACTGCAAGTTGCCATTGTTGAATTTTTTCCCCTTGATATTCTAAAACCACCCCAATGACTGCACCATTAACCACCTGATCCTAAAGATGTCCATTGACTTCTCCAGTTCTTTACCAACATTGTGCTTAACCAGAGCTTGTATACATCCCTCACCATTTCTCTCAGGAATAGAGATTGTACTTCAGCTGTTCTATGCTGTCAAAAGCAAATTCTTGCAGCAGATCAACATTCTGAAATGCTTACTTTATCTTGCCATAAGCCACTGTACCATTACATGCTGTACTCCTCACACAACTGCTTTATCAAAGCCACATGGCATAGATGATGAATTGCCTTTGAGAATTGCACTTTCATAGAAAGTTACTAGGATACATTTGAAGGAGAAAAAGGAGCATTGTTAAGAAATGATATTGCTGTGAAGGTAAAAAAAAAAAAAAATATATATATATATATATATATATATATATATATATATATATATATATATGGGTCTAGGACATTTCATTGAATGCACATTTCACTGAAACTCAAATGACTGAACACAAATCACTGAAAGCACAATTCACTGAAAACTCAATTCACTGAAACACATTTCACTGAAAGTTATACATGGCCTTTTCCCCACTGTAGTGCGACCCTAGAGTTAGTACATATAGTAAGGGGGGAGTGGGGGGCACCACCCCCACATTGGGGGGCATAGCATATTTTAAACATATATTATGTTCAGAAAAGAATAATATATTGGAATTATAAGTATCCATGTATATAATTCAAAATATTAAAAATATGGGGGGCCCCCCGATATGGGGGGGGCGGTGCCCCCACACACCCCCTTACTATATATACTAACTCCAGGGTTGCACTACAGTGGGGGAAAGGCCATATATAACTTTCAGTGAAATGTGTTTCAGCGAATTGAGCTTTCAGTGAAAAGTGCACACTAATTTGACTTTCAGACTTTCAGTGAAATGTCCTAGACCCATATATATATATATATATATATATATATATATATATATATATATATATATATATGTATATAAAACAGGAATCCCCCTCACCATGTGCTAGCATCATTTTGGCCCAACCAGTTCCTTCCTCACTACATTCAGGGATCCTTTCTTCCAGGCAACTCCATACTCTTTAAGCTATGCGTTCCTTCTTTCACTGTTTATGAGGACTCCTGTAAACCTGGTCATGGATTTATCTATACAGCACTTAATTTTCTTGCTGTTGCTGTTGGATAGCTTCCCTAGAAGTCTCACAGGGTGGTATCTGAATTGCTTTATGCTATTGGTCTTCCAGCCCCTAGACTTGCTTCCTCTGCCCTCTCCCATTACTAATTTCTCATTCCATTATCTTCATCTGATTTTTCCTCTTCCAGTGTAAAATTGACTATTTCATGTATGCCCTTTTAGACAGAAACTATTTATATATACATGCATATGTGTGTGTGTATATATATATATATATATATATATATATATATATATATATATATATATATATATATATATATATATATACACACATACAAACATTTTATATATTATACACACACACAAAGACACGCACACACACACACACAGACATATATATATATATATATATATATATATATATATGTGTGTGTGCACACTGCAAGAAAAACCTAACCAAGCTAGAGTTTTCACTGTCATATACCTTAAACCTCATGTAATGGAGGCCCATGGTATATAGGCAAGTGACTGACCCCTTAAGGACATAGAGTGCTTCAGCTGCATGGCTTTTGAATGCCTATGACATTTTACTTTTTAAGTGTTTATGGATACAGCCAGGCCAATAAAGCCAAACAACACTAGCTGAAACATACATGTCCACAGCTGGGTGGGGTAGGTTAAAAAAAAACACTTGAATAGTGAAAATGACTGCATCTTCATTTTCACAAATATTGGGAATATTTCAGAAGTTTTCATTCCGGCACGAATCCATTTGATGTATAATGCAAGTGAATTTTACTGTGAAGCTATCATTGATCTAGCATGCTTTATAACACCATTATTGTACTCTTATCCCGTCACATACCCCTAGTTTTCTTCTTAAAAATGATTATCCCATGGCAGGTAACTGCTAATGTTACAGTTGTATTATTATATTATATACCGAGTATTACTCACTTTGTAAAGAATCTTATCCTGTTCCGTTTTGCTTTTACTTAACTATTACAGCATTCATATATTCATTTATTGTTTGACTGACTGATTGTGCTGTATTCATGTATTGAAACCTGCTACAGACAACAGGAAATGCCTGCCCACTACAGCTGTCCCAACTATTTCATTATCAGAAAACAAGGCCACTTAACATGGGATAACAAAGTAACAATACAGTTGCTCATCCTACAGTTAATTCAAATTTACCAAATTTTATTTTTTTTTAGAATTAGAAATCATACTTTATTTGATGAGAGCATAATTATAACAAAAAGAAAGGATAAAAGACCCCCTGCACATTGTCTTTAAGAGCATATGATTAATATACACTGCTGCCTTGCTTAATAGATAACATCCACAACACCCAAATAAGCTTTACACTAAACAGCTGCAAAGCAGAGCAGAGTTACATTCTTTGGCTCCCAAAGATTTAACCCAGCTTGTTTGCAACCCATTTCCTTCCAGCACTACCTTACCAATAGTAACTGAAAGTTGTCAAAGATTATTTTGCATATGCATGTAAGGACACACATGCATGATTATCTATCCAGTATCAACATCCTTACCCTGCCTTCGGGCACACCAGCCAACCTATTCTAATCCACTAAAAGCACAATTACTGTTTATCCTCAAAATAAGTCAACCATTAAATATTTCTTTGTTAGTAGTAATGATAAGCAGTCACTCTTTCAAAAGATGGATAGCGACAATTAAGATGTCATCAGATCTACACATATATATCCATATACTAATAAATAAAACCAACATCCATATGGTTTTGAAATTAAATTAGTAAAAGGCATTGGCCAAAATAAATAAAATGACATAGTCTACTATATCAAATTAAATATACAAGCAGCTGGTGGAATTGTACATTAAAATACAAAATAAATAGGCATTATCAGGAAAATGCCATATAGAATAAATCTGCCTAATAACTTATTTGATCTTATCACTACTTGTGGCTCAAGATTCTACTGAACAGTTTCATATGCAATGAAGCATAGAGCTTCACTCCACTGTGTATGCTTCAGAGGCAAAGCAAATCTGAGCTAACACTTACTCTCTCTGTTTAAATGGGTCCCAGATTCTGTGTGTTTTGTTTGACCTTAATTCTCAATTTAAAGTTTCCTGTTTCCACAGCCTAATAATCACAGGGGAATCTAGAGTTTAAATAAGGTAATGCATCTTCCATCCAAGAGTAAAACTTCACAGTACCAAGTTTTAGGTCTTGCAAATGCATTCATATTTGAGAAACCAGTTTCATGTTTTAACATCTCTGCCATATTTCCACTGAGGGTGATTACATATTTGCATGCGTGCTGTATGAATAATTTGATATGGGTTTTTATAATGTTATTCATTTGATATTGTTTTTCTTATTTATGTTTATTTTGTAATTTGTTTTGATAAAAGCATTACTTTTCATTATGAATTTAACTGTGTTCAAATTGAAAAGCAAGATTACTGTTTTAGTTACATACAATGGAGTCCAGTGGTTTATACCTGTTTAGTTTTGTTTTTAGCAATTTAGCAGTTTAGTTTTGTTTTTAGTATCTGTTTAAAATTTTAAATATTTTTAAATTCTCTTAATATAATGTAGTAGTTTCTAAAATGTTGTGATCTAAGTGTGCCATAACAATAATTCCTGAGTATGCAGATGACACAGAACATTGCTTGTAATATAATAGTTATAATTGTGTAACATATGTAATTTAATTTATTTATTTTTGAACTCTGTTTAATGTTTTACCTCCATATTTGATAGGTGTTTACCTCACCAACACAAGATACAGGGTTTGATTGTCACAATTGAAAAGGAAATTGGCTAGGTTTAAAATAACCCACAATGGCTGCTTAGTACTTACACATGAATATGAATATATGAATAAGTTTAGTAATATTTTTTCACTTACCCGATTTAATAGCTATTATTTTAACTTTTAGAATGTTACTTTATAAACAGTATTTGAAGTGCTTAAAATATATATTTTCCAATTACGTTAGAGTCTAGTGGTCCTTTTCAGTGCTTCGGTATGTATTGTTTTCTTTTATTTACATTTCTGTGTGTAAAATGGTTTGCTTTAAATATTCAAGTCTGAACCTGACTTTGACTTACACAATTATACATTATTAATGTATGAGTGTAGGCTTAAAAACCTGGAAGATGAATTTAGGTTTATAAACACTAGAAAATACTCATTAGCATGTACATCATCAAATGTGCTGCCTGCAAATATTGCTAATCTAAAATTACAGAGCTTTATTATTTGATTCCATAACAGCAATATTTTCACTCCTTATATCAGGGTAATATACAATAAGAATGAATTCAGTGCATTGAATGTTCATGCTAATAGAATGTGTTTGCAATTTGTTTCCTTCAAAGACGACAAACATTAAATAAGAGTACTCTTGGTTTCAAATGAAGAAGTAAAGTGGCAGTGTCTTTTAGAATCTGATGTGGAGTTTATTTTATTTATTTATTTATTTCCAGTTTGATAACCGGGGTGGTCCACTGGGCTCAAGGAGACTGTTTTCAGTGGAGGCCCGGGGAGAAAAGCTCCAAAATTACAAAGATACAATAAAAATATGATAAAAAGTACAATAAAATGCAGTTATGAATAATCCTAGTATTATATAATATTTTAAACAAAATTGTAAGATGATACAGTGAGATGTAGCAAAAAGATGTAGTGCAATAAGTGAAGTATAGGAGACTTAAGGATAGTTCATACAGAACATGCTTGGTAATAAAGATGGGTAGTGTAAAGTATGCAGAGTAGTAAGAATAAATACCTAAAGTGGAGGAAGGAGAGAGAGGCAGTTGAGTAGTGAAGCAAGAGGCAATTGTTTATTAGAAAGAAGAACATATGTGAGAAAAAGCAATAGGGGTAATACAAGGGGGATGGAGGGTAAAGTTAGTAGAAGAGGTTTGGACACAATTTATAGAATGTTAGAGTCATTAGTTAGTCAAGTGTAAAGTAGGTATAGATGGAATAAGTATATGGGGGAGAGAGTACAGAAAGAAGGGTATGTATAGTATTTACACTATGAAAGAAATATCAAGGGGAAGCTGTTGGGCAGAATAGCAAGGTGAAGAAGTATTTAATGAAGAACAAGTAGAAATGAGTTTAATAGGATTAGGGGGGAAGAGAGCAATTACATTTCCAGTTTTGGGAGAGATGAGAATGGAGATGGGATTTAAAGAGTTCAAGGTTATTGGAGATTCTCAGTGAGGGGGGAAGAGAGTTCCATTTTTTTGCTGGGGAATAGGATAGCAGACACTGGTCAGCAGGATGTTTTGGTTTGTGAATAGCAAGTTGATTTTGTTGTGCAGATCTTTGGGGTCTGTGGGGAGTATAAGAAGGAAGGATGTGTGCTAGAGCAGGGCATGCAGTAGGTTTAAAGATTAATTTGTGGGCTGTAGTGAGTTGGAGTTAGTTGAGGTAGTTGAGAAGCTCTAGCCATTTTAGCATGTGTAGGGAAGAGCAATGGTGGGAGTAGTGTTTAGATTTAGTAGCGAATTTGGAGATTTTGTTGTAGCAGATTTCTAGTTTTGAGGAGATGGAGGATGCAAGGTTGGTAAGAAGAGGGGCACCGTATAATAGTGATGGAAGTAAGTAGGTAGTGGCAAGAGTTTGCCTGGTAGAGGGAGAAAGGAAGTGAGAGTTTCTGTATAGTAACCCAAGTTTTTGATGTTTTTTTTTGTGTTTAATTGCACATGAGTATCAAATTTTTGGTGTTCGTCGATAGTAACACCGAGACGTTTTGCAAAGGGGACAACTTCTATTAGGGAGTTGGCATTACTGGTAATTTTGAAAGATTGTTTGTCAAGGTGCAGGTTTTTAGAGGGAGAGAAAAGTAGGATTTTGGATTTATTAGCATTAAGGGAGAGGTGGTTTTGAAACATCCAGTTCTTAGTTGCTGTAAAGGCAGATTGGGTAATTGCTTGGAGAGCAGGAAGATTAGGAGCAGAGCAGATTAAAGTAGAGTCATCTGCATACTGTACTATTTTAGTGTTGGGAATGGCTGCATGGAAATCATTAATGAATATATTGAAGAGCATTGGACCGAGTATTGAACCCTGGGGAACCCCGGTTGGGGTAGGAAGGAAGATTGAGGTGCTAGTTTTCCATTTCACAGCCTGGGATCTGTCAGAAAGATAACTTTTGAACCAGGTAAGTGAATGCTGATCGAGATTGAGGTTAGACAGGTGAGTTAGAAGGTGGGAGTGAGAGAGAGTGTCGAAAGTCTTTGAAAGATCTAGAAGGACAGTGGATACAATGTTAAAGTTTGGTTTTAGTGTTAATTCTCCCTGAAGTTGAGTGTGAAGCTGAAGGGTATAACTATGTCAAAATGATATATTTTTAGATAAGTAATTTAATAGTATAATTAATTATAAATGAATTAACTGAACGTGTTATATAATCTGTACTGGATAAAGAAACTATTTTGGATTACAATTGAAAAACAGTAACAGAAGCTTAAAAGCTAATGTTTAATAAAAATATGATTTTATAGAGCTGAATTTTTTTTTCAGTTTTGTTCAAATACTGCAGGAATTTAGTATACCATAATCAAGTGTAAATATGTGATATTAATTCCAGTTAGAGATGATTACATAGGTGTGTTGGTTACCCAGGAGTTTGTCAATGAAAGGGAACATACCTTGACTTATAACATAGTATATAAGCTTTAAAGATACAGTATGACAATCAAGCTTTATAGACAGGATAAAACTTGTTACACTACTCATTATCAAATTAACAAATTAACTAAAATTCTGTTAGCTGCCATGGTGATGTGAAGGGATAAAGCCCTGACTATGGCCCAGCTGACCTGGGTTTGATTAGTGTGGCTCTGATGACTGGAGTGGCAGCTAGGGATGGGCACTACCATCCTTGGTGGGAGGATGCTTCCATGGGCATCCCTATCAGTGATCTCTAGTGGAAACTGGAGACACTGAAGTAGAGCATGCAGTCTAAGAGGCGGAAGGGTGGGGACATGGCACAGACAGGGTGAAATGCTGTGCATCCCCATTGCATGCCCACTCCTTTGGTATATCTCATAACTTGGAGAGAGAGAGAGAGAAAATAATGGATAGGCTATACCCCTGAAAAAGTGACAGCAATCACCCCCCAATGCACTTAAACACTGCAGCTGTCCCCAACTGCGTTCATTAGGTTGGGGTGTTAAGAAGTAGCTGGCAGATGTGGCCCTGGGTAGGGATACAAAGATAGCAGGATTTAGGGTGATACAGGGGAGTGAAAAAGAGCTCCAAAATTGAAATAAATTTCTTAGCTTGGGAAAGGGTTCCAAACCTCTATCTGCTTATTTATCTATTTTTGTCTGTTGGCTCTGAGGCTTGGATGGGGTGGAGATGATTTTCAAATGTGACCTGGGAAGAAAAGCTCTACAGACTTTCAAATACAGAACAGTGAAAGATGAGGGTACTGTGTGTGTGTGTGTGTGTGTGTGTGTGTGTGTGTGTGTGTGTGTGTGTGTGTGTGTGTGTGTGTGTGTGTGTGTGTGTACATGTGACAGTCCCTACTCTGGGCCAGTAATCAAGGAACCTCAATCCTCACCACTGACACTGGTGTGGGATGGCCACTATGAGCAAAAATGGACTCACACAGTATTTTCAGATGCAGCTCTCTGCACCAAGCACAATTTCCCTTAAGAGCACACAGAGCGCACACTCCAGACCTGGGGCTGGACTCTCTGTCTCTCTCTCTCTCTCTCTCTCCATGCCCCAAACAAGACTCCACACTGACCACTTTAGAGCTCTGTGTCCCTGTTTCAAGTAGCTGACACACACACTTGGATATTTGATTTTCACACACACACACACACACACACACACACACACACACACACACACACACACACACACACACACACACACTCACACACACACACACACACACACACACACACACACACACACACACACACACACACACACACACACACACCTGGAAAAGGCTAGCACAGATTTACCAGCTGTACACCCTCTGCCCAAACTATAAGGTAATTATGCTACCACCAATCAGCTGCTTTAAGGGTCTTATAAGGGTACCCACTTATACTGAGTAAAATTAATACTAATACAAATGATAGAGTTTGACCAATGCAGCAAGGCTTTCAGGAGTGGCCACACTATCATTAAAATAAGCATAAGTACCCTTAAGATGTTAAAAGTCTTCTCTAAAAGACCATCCACAATGAAAGGTATAGAAATATTTAATAATAAGTAATAAAATTGAAAACATGAGAATACTGAAAATATTGTTACAGTAAGCACCAGAGTTTCAATCACATGAGATATAAAAAATAGCACAATTGGATAGATTCACACAGATGCAGAAAAACAATACTTAACTTTCTTTCTTTCTTTCGGCTTTTCTCGGTTAGGGGTCGCCACAGCGGAACTCCGGTTCGCTAATGATTGGCAGTAGATTTTGACATGCTGGCTTGCCGGGCCTAACGCACAACCTTCAATGAAGGAATGCCCATTCACGCATGTCGCCACACAGAAGACGCTCTAACTGAGAATCAAACGGGCAACGTCTAACTGTGAGGCGACAACGCTACCGCAGCACCACCACCGCAGCACAAAAACAATACTTAACTAATTTCATCATCTTGCCTTGCTTTAGTCATTAACAAGTGAACAGTAATTCTTCAGTCAGTCAGGAAAATATAGAGAGATTAGAAAAACAATACTTAAGTAATCTCTCTATATTTTCCTGACTGACTGAAGAATTACTGTTCACTTGTTAATGACTAAAGCAAGGCAAGATGATGAGTGTTAAGTAGCTTACTACAGCAAGGGAAAATTAGGTGTGTGAGGTTGTGTGAGATGTCTGTGAAAGATCTTTCCTGTCAGGTTCCAAAAAAACAAAGTGCTGCTGTGACAGTGCTGGAATATCTCTCACTAATATCTAAAAAAATCCTTTCAGTGCCGGTTATAGAATGACATCAGATCTGGTCACCTGACTGTGGTACAGTACACACCCAGAGCTTTGCTAAGATATGTTGCAGCATCTGCAAGCTCTAACACAATTTCAAAAACTTCCACCCTTCCAGAGTAGCAATTAGTTCACCCTTAAGGGACAATACAGTAATATTCCTAGTCCTGGTTTTCCCAGACATTTTTGTCTCTCGCTGCAATCAGGCCTGTAAGATAAAATCTTTATGGCCTAAACCAACCCATTTAATTTTCAACCTGTTTTTCAAAATTAGCTGGATTGAGATTAACCTCTTCACTTCCAGAATTCTTTGTTAAAACATATACATTTAATCAGTTATTATAGTACTGTCTGACATGCATGTATATCTCCTTTCTGCCCAGCCGGACCCACTGTTGATGCATTTTTAATGCAAGCAACTTTAAAAACACTTTTTTAATACAAGCATCTGTACAAATCAGTGTGATAGTCAAATGACGGAAAATTCTTTACAAAACTCCAGCTAGCTATGTTGGCATATATTACACATGCACTGCCCTACTTTCCCTGGCATAGATGGCACTACCTCATATCATCACAATATATATCATAGGGAAAGGAAAACTTTTAACTTTAATAAGTATCAAAACACATACTGTTTAGAATTATAGAGTTAAGAATGTAGTCTGTTGAGATGACTTAGTGAGAAAAAAAGAGGTTGCACAAGTAAGATGGAACAATCAGTGGGAATCACATCAAGTCACAGACTTGTAATTTATGTTTTCTGTGCAGAACTGCCCTGTGAGATGACTTGATGTAAAAAATATCTCTAAGAAATTAGTTTTTTTGGGTGTGGCCAAGATGGCTAACAGATCAGCAACTGGTGAAAGCTCTGGACTGAAAACCTTTTTCTGATAGAAAATCTAATCAAAAAATTAAAATTTGGAAATACTTTTAACTAATTTTATAATCAGAGAAAAGATTCATAGCTTCAAGTTCTCCAAAAGCTGTAATATTCGGGTCTATATTATATATTCAAATTTTCAAAACTTCGAGCCTCATATGTTCGACAACATATGAGCAAAGTTTGAAACATTGAAAATATAATAAAAAATTAAAAAAACTTACCTTAACGCTCTGAACAGGGGGGCAAGCCCCCCTGCATCCCCCCACACACCCCTACTTAAATATACCATCTCTGAGATTGCACGTCAATGCAGAAAAGGGAAATGTTCACATTCTGCACTGTATGGAGTCATTGCTTTTCACCTTCGAACTTTTTAATGTTCAATCATATGGTGTTGACCATATGATATTCTAATTTTAAAATGTTCAAATAATTAATAGGGACTCTAATTTTCCTGTCAGAATTTCAACTGCTTTTTAAGAGAGAAGAGACTTCAACATGAGCCACTCAAGAAATGGTACTCAAAATTCTTGTGTTAAAAAAGACATTCAGTCAATAATATCTGGTATACAGGATATATTACTTAAAATGGGCAAACTGGATACCAGAATAGAAAGTTTCAAAGAAGAGTCTAGAAAGAAGATGGAACATTTAGAAATTCTTATGAAACAACAATGTGCAAAAATCAGCAGTATGAAAGAAGCTTTAAATGATCATGAAAGAAGAATAACTGAAGGTGAATCTCATACTGAATTTCTTTTCAAACAAAATAATTGACTCATAGATGAAGTTGATGATTTAGAAAAATAATCTGAGGCAAAGTAACATTAGAATTCATGGTATACCTGAAAAGTAAGAGGAAGACAATATAATAAACTTCTTAACAAACTGGATACACAAAACATTAAATCTACCTGAAACTTTATCTTTTGTAATTGAAAGGGCAAATAGATCCCTGCGTGCACCTTCAAAGAAGGAAAACACACCATGACTTTCAATTATAGTTAAGTTTATGTCCAGCTTAGAGAAAGATCAAGTATTAAAAACAGAATGGTCTAACCAGCCCACCTATTAAAATAAATGAACATGTAGTCAGATTTGGATTGAAATGTAGATGCTGGTACTGGCTACACAAAATATGGCACAGCTCGAACAGAGAAGATTTCTTTATTGTAATCCACACAGTTAAAAATGAATCATCTGGTTAAGCGCTTTCATCTGTAATCTACAGACTTCTTCAGAGCCATATAACAATTAAAATCACTTCTTTAAATAAATGTTTTGGTGCCAAAAGCTTGCAAAAATTGATGAACTTAAAGAAACATACCAATATAAAAGACATAAATCAAATATTCATATACACATAATCAGTATAGGACAAATTACAAAAAATAAATTAAGATTAATGATATGGTGCGATTGATTAGAATAGAGATTGGATAGGCAATGGCATCTGCTGACATTTGCAGGTATTCAGCTGGGAGTTGGTCAGCAGAGAGTGTGGTGGGTTTTAGTTTTTTGATCAGACTGCGGATAAAGGAAATTGACACAGGCTTAAAGCTGAATAAGTTTTGGCTATTAGAGTTAGTGGTATTATAGTCAGGGGAACTAGGAGGTAGTTGGGTGGCAAGAGCTTGAATAGTCTCAGTAAAGAAATGGTTAAAACTATTTGCGACCTCTTCTGGGGGTTTATTAGTGGTGGCAGCAGGGCTAGGTGTCAATGTTTTACCAGGATACAGTAACTTGTTGATCCCAGCCCAGAACTTTTGAGGATTTTTCTGATTAGTCATCTGTAACCTACAATAGTAATGTTTTTTATCTTGTAAGACAAGTCTTTTAGTTTCATTCCTAGCATGCCTGTATTTATTATGATCATGGGGGTCTTTGGTACGGCGCCAGGTAGCCCAGAGTTTATTTCTACAGGTTATTTTTAGTCTTGACTCTTTAGAAAGCCAAGGTACGTTTTTACCTTTTGTTCGCTTTAGGCGGGCAGGAGCATGTGAGTCTAGAATTTCAAGAAATTTATTGTTAAAATAGGTGACAGCCCCCTCTAAGGGTAGATGCTTTAATTTAGACCAGTTGCAGGAGTTAAGTTCCAGTTGAAATTTGTCAGGGTCAAGGTCCCTTTTGCTTCTAACTTTCCTGAGCAAGGGTTGTTGTGGGATAATGGCTTTTTGTTTAACTATGTAGGTAAGAAGATGATCACTTAGATCATCGGGGAGTGTACCAACAGTGTACATTTGGGGGTTACTATTTACAAGTATCCAATCCAGTATACTTTCTTTTTGGGTGTGTTATAGTTGTAAACTTGATTTTGTTATTTATGAGTTTTAGTGGTTTAGTTTGTAGAAAGGAAGAATTCAAAATATGGAATGTTAAGATAGTGTTGGAGGAATGCACTAGAATCTTATATACAATTAAATGAATATGGTGGATAAATGTGTCATTTACTTTTAAAATAAATTTTTTTAAATACACAGTATGGATAGTTTTAATCTATTTTGTGTTAATGTAAATGGACTAAATAATGTCGATAAAAGGAAATCATTAACAATATATCTAAAATTAAATAGAGAAGACATTATATTCTTGCAAGAGACTCACCTGATAGGGAAAGATATGAAATATTTAAATTAGATTGCACAATGTTATCATTGCTTCTTTTAACAAAAAAGAGTAGAGAAACTGCTATACTTTTGAGCAAATGTACTGTAATGCCTAAAGTTGTGGAATCCATTAATCATCCCAAAGGAATGTTTACATTTGTAATAACTAAATATAACAGAAAACTCTATACACTAGCTAATTTTACTGGATCCCTAGAATAGGTGCAAAAGTGACTAAGGATCACTTAAACTTACTATGAAGTCATTGGAAGTGCAGTTTAATTTTACCATGGAATTTTAACTGCATATCTAGTATAGAATATATAAGTGAACATAAGAAACCTAAAATACTGGCATTAGCTAAAGCAATAAACAGATGAATTAGTAATAATAATTTAACTGATTTAACAGTAAAAGCAGAAGATAAGTCATTGTTCTTAACTAGTTATTCTTATTTGCATGGGAAACTAAAATTGATAGGATTTGTGCCCCTACAGATTTACTTAATAAAGTGAATTATTTTAAAACCATTCCTTGGCCTTTATCTGATCATAATGTACTAAGTATTAATATGTTACAGACTATAAGCAAATTTCAGATTACTTATTGAATCCCAGTATACATGATGAAATTAAAAAAAATAATTACCTTAAGGAACAAATCAAGAATTATTTACCTTTGAATTATAATGGTGAGGTTGGTAAAGTCATATTATGGGACTCCAAAAATGCATATTAAGGATAGAATCAGAGGATGGGCTAGTAATAAAATGAAAGCATGGGATAAAGATTTGTTAGAAATACAAGATGAAGTACACAAATCAAGGTTTGAACAACAAAGAGATTAGATAATGTTGAAGTCATTGAAAAATTAATGACAAAATATTAAAAAGTTTTAACATATAAAATGGAGATAGCTTTAGAAAACATAAAATTGCACAGTTATTTGATGACATCAAAAAATCTACATAGACTAGCCAATAAAAGTAAGGTGTTAAAATGGCACAAATCAATAATATCCAAAATCATCACACTAATAAGCTTATTTCAAACATAGAGGAGAGTAAATGCTTAACACCTTTTTAAAAAAAATCTAGGAGGCTCTTAATAAAGATGAAAATAATAATCTTAATGATTACAAAATGGACAAGTATTTAAAGAAATATGTTACTAATGAACTTAATTACTAACAAATATATCTTTTGAATAAGCCTATACCCTAAAAGTTAAAGAAGGTTTAAAAAAGGAGAAAATAATAAAGCTCCAGGGTTAGATGGTTTTAAGTATGGAATTATATCACCTACTTCTGACAAATATGTTAGATTTACTGAGTGTTGTCTTCAGGATAATTCAGAGTGACAAAATAATTCCTCCCTCAAAGAAATTTTCTGTAATCTGACCTTTACTTAAGGAAAGGATAATAAGTTAGTTTCCTCATATAGACCTATTTCATTATTAAATGTAGACTATAAAATATTTGCTTCCATCTTAACTACAAGATTAAGAGATATAATAGATTAAGAAAGATCATACAAAATTTATAGTCAATAGATTAATGTATGATAATATTAAAATGGTAGATGCTATCCTAGATTTAACAAAAGGAGTGAACAAGAAATTGACCATACTTAGCTTAGATATCAAGAAGCTTTTGATTCTGTAGATTGGGACTACTTGTTTAAAACTTTAGAAGTGTTTGCATTTCCAGAATAATTTATTGGAATATTTAAAAAACTGTGTGAAGACTCTGAATCATATTTTAAAATTCGATCTTACATTTCTCAAGGATTTACTTTAAACAAAGGCTCAAAGCAAGAATGTCATTTGTCCCCTCTACTATTTACATTAGTTATCAAACCCTTAGCTAGTAGTATAAGAAGCAATGAAAAATTGATGGATTCTCAGTTAACAACGATTGCCAATCTAAAATACAGCTTTTTCCAAATGATGTTTTACTAACTATAGGAGATTTAAATTATTCAGTTGAAGAACTAGACGAGGAAACTGAAAAGTTTCAAGTATCACTGCTGAAATTTAATAATAATAAAACTGTAACTTTAGTCTTAAATCAATTACTAGATAGTAAGTTTAAAGTTAAATATAAATATAATTGGGAAGGAAAAGAACTAAAGTACTTAGGAATAAACATATGTCAAGATGTGAGTAAGATTAATAATATAATTTTTAAAAAAAGTAATTGAAGAAGTGTTACTTCTTATTAAAATGGAATGCATTTTTTCTTTTGAGGATAGGTTAGTACTTATTAAAATGATTATATTACGCAAGATTTTATATATTGCATTCAGTAACTTTAATACTTGACAAAAAGCTTTTAAAGAAATGGAAAAATTGTTAACTTCATTCTCTTATGTTATCATAAAAGCCAATAATTGCTTATAGAAATCATATAAGATTATGGGAGTATGGTGGTTTTAGCTTCCCCAGATGTAGAATCTTATTCTATTGCTACAAATGCTAACTCTGTTGTTTTCTGAATAGACTCAACTTACACTATGAATGTAAAACCATTCAGGAGCAGATTATACAAAATTATTATAAGTTTATCAAATATGATAAGTTAGAAATATGCAACAATCTTTTCATGTGGTTAATAAAATTCACCTTAGAAGGAAATTCATTTTAATCTTTAGAATCTGCGTATATGAAATCAGTTATTTAAACAGTTAATAAATATGTTTTTTAAACTCCATTAATATGAAAATAAAATTCTCTGTGCTTTTCCATTGCACATACATCTAGATTTAAGGAACCTTATAACAATGTTAAACTGAATTTACTAAAAAGGAATGGATTAGTATTATGGTCTGATCACTTTGTAAAAGGAAAAGCTACGTTGCCAGAATATTTAATGAAAGGTTATACATTGGCTGAATCTGTTAACAAGTTAATATTATCCATCAGTAAGAAGTTAAATGAATTTGTGGATAATATAAGTGAAGAGGAACAGAACACTATTCCCCCATTATATGAATACATGAATGCTATCATTAAAGGTAAATTGACCTACAAAGAAAGCTTTTCCAAGTTATATCAGTTAATTATAAATAATAGTAACTTTTTATGAAAAACTCTGGACATTTTTAGATAGTTGTGGCCTGAGTGACACAATAGATGATACAAATAAAACTTTGTTACTTAAATCAGTTAGTCAAACTTCAGGATTTTACAGGAATGGTTTTATGTGGAAATGTATACATAGAGTGATTGTTACTCCCTAGAAAGTCTCTAAGTTTAGTCAAATGACTTATTCAGTTTGTTGGAGATGTAATAAGGATGTAAAAGCTGATTGGACACATATGTCTATGGACTGTGAAAAATTAGACGTATGTTGGGAAGATATAACTATGTTTTTAAGGGGTTATGGTCTGATAATTGTTCTTTAACTAAGTCAGTTATACTAATAAATGTTCCACTTCCTGTACCTGTAAAAGCCAAACAACAAAACATATGTTGGAGTCATTTGGCAGTTGCTAGAAACGTTATTACAAAAAAAATAGAAATTGTACTCAGTCGTACATTCAAAGAATTTTTAAATGTAACAGCAATACTATGTAAAACTGAAAAAGTGATCAGAATAAGATATGTAAGTCATACTTAGACTTTTATCAGTCGGGATAGCCTTCAAATGTTGATATTGAAATACAAATACTCTTAATGTGTTAATTGTATAAGATTACCTTGATGATTCAGTGTATTTCTAACATTGTAAATCAGTATGTGATGTTGAATTTCTTCCTCTCTCTCTATATATAGTAAACATGTTAAATTTATAATACAGAAAGTAGCATTGCTATAACAATTATTGTAGTATGGAGTACAGGGTAAGATGAATGATTATTGAGAATAAGGCATACCAGGGTATATGCCATTTAAGAGTGACTTAAAGCCAAGGATTTCTTTTCTTGAAAAGAATCTAATGAAAAAATTCTCAAGTCTGTGAATCTTAAATAATATTCAAGCTCATACCAGTTTAGTGTTTAAAAAAATACAATGAGTCCTCTTGCCTTGAGTGAAATTAAATTTGGCAAGTCTATTAAATGTCTACTCAAGCAAAGAAGACGGCCCACATTACAATTTTGTGAAGATGATGACAGCATTGAGTAATCTAGGGAAGAAAATAAGCCCTGGTAGTACTAGTCTTGGTCTGATTAGTCATAAATGTTTTTGTATGATATAGTAAACATTTTTCTGACTAGCCACAATGTTTTTTTGGTCCCCTCAGACCCTATGGTACTGGCCCAGACCCCTGTGCCCCATGTCCTTGCCGGGTCTACCTCCTCCAAAACTATTCTGGTATTTGCTTGAGCCATTCACAGATTTTAAGGGTGTCCCGGTGGCTCTGTTATATGTGTTTCCATCCAGGGGATTTTTTTCCTTGTTATATGCAGTACTCACTTTCCCCGTCCTTAGCGTCCATGCTCGTTGACTATGTCCAATGGCAGCACCCCTCTATGGACCACAGCTCCCCTTAGGGAGTGTCATTAATGTGTACCCTCCCTCCCAGGGCTGGCATGACCATCCCTCCCTGCTGCTCCATCAGTTCCCTGAGCTACTAATTGAACCCAGCTCGGGTGGGCCATAGTTAGACAGTAATGCTCAAATGTAACATAACCCCTCACATAACCTCTAGAAAGTTTCTAACTAACATCCCCCTTCCTAATAAATGTCCATGATACATAGGGACACAATTGGGTTGGATTCCACAGCCAGGCTTATAAAAGACCTGATGGTCATTGGCATAGTGTATACATATGAACCTATAGGCATAAATCAAGCTAGACAAGATTTTACAGTGACTCATATCATTGTCAAGAGTGGTACTGGCCTGGGGCATTAAAGAGTTACATTACTGAAGTGTAAGAGAACTGGGTGTCAGCATCATAATGGATAACTTTAAGTGAATGGTTAGTTTGGGTACTTTTGCCAAGATTCAAAATCCTAGTGATGATCTTTCATCTTTCAGAACTTTTGAGGATTATTGTAAAACAAAACTGTTTCAGAATGAAATAAGCTGTTTATTAAAGATCCACATATCTTTCACTTAGCTTATTGGAGCTTTGTATTTGTTTTAATTGTCAGCTGTCTTTAGTCAGTTACTGTTTTTCCATAAGTGATCCCTTTCTGTTAAAAAAAGCTTTTATTTCAGAAGTATTTCATAGAAGGGATGGCACTGAAATTCAGCTGATTTGATAGTGTCAGAAATATATGACTGAAAAACTGTGTGGCACTAAGTTGAAAGTAAGTACTACTGACTAACAGATGTGTTTTAATTTCCTAATGAAATCATCTTTGCTACAAATACTTAATGTTTTTGTAGCTGAATAATGGTGAGGTCTGTGCATGAAGCCTGTGCACTAGTAGATGGCACTAAGAGGCATAAACAGAACAATGTCACTAAAAGAGTCAGATTTTGAACCAACAACTGACAAGTAATCAAGATAGGGGGTATAAGAATAGTCAGATAATGTCATCTTTATGTAAGGTTGAATGGAAGAACCAAGCAGGGTAGAATTTCCTCTTGGATAAATCACAGAAAACTGTTACAGTACAAGGAATAGTCCTATTTTGTGACCCATTATTCCCCTTTTCATGAAGGAGTATTTCCTATCCTAAAAAGACACTGGCGAGCAATGACCAGTGATGATACCTTGGGTAATTTAATTTTAAAACGCTTATAGGAACTCCACCAGTAGCAAGGATAGAATTGTTCACTCTAGTTTAATACATACTATAAATGGACCCCATTTTAGAGTATCCAGTAACTGGGATTACCATCAGAGAACTGTCATTTATGCTTTAAAATGTCCATGTGGGCTTTACTGCATTGAGCAGACTATGTGATAAGTTAAAGAAAGAATATTGAAGCATAAAAGAGTTTTTTAAATGTGCAACTTGAACAATCCAGTCACTGTTCCTTTTTTTCAATAAGAATTATAAGAACCTTAAGGACATTTTTATGTATGTGTGTTCCAGCATAGATTTATTTTTAAGCATCTCAGATGTATTATTGAGAAAATAAGCCTTGCACATATTTATATATTTATCTGTAACACATTGACCCCTAAGAGGTTAAATAATGAACAAACAGTTTTTACTGTAAACTTTGTATTTATCTGTTCTTTTTAAAATGCAGTTATTCATGTCACGTTTATTTTATAAGAACATTTTAAATTTCTTTTAGATTATTTAATTGGTTAGTAATAAACTTAAACATTTAACCTCTCTGATTGGTTCTTATGATACACTTGGAAACATTTATTGCATATGATTGTATATGTTATAGATCCTATTGAAGATGTGCATCTGAGGTACCAGTTCTTTTTAACCTATAAAATAGGAGTTTTGCTTTAAGCTCCATAACCAGACAATGTTTTCAGAACTGGATTCCTACCCTTCGTTGAATCCCTTCATTGTTCTTTATCCTTCACCAGCTCATTTCCCTGTACAGATAGATAGACAGACAAACAGGACAACAGGCAACATTCACCTACACAATGAAATGTTCTAGAATAACAAAAGGCAAGTTGAGAAATAAACCTAATATCCAGAAGTCCAGGTCTCATGCTAACACAAAGGTTGTTTTACCTACAGTTACACTGAAGGCCACCTAAAAAATGTGAAATGCATATAGATCTGCTCCTGTGATCTTTCCTGACCGCAATGAGTGACTATTTAGTGTCATATAATTCTGCTTAAAGCTGAAGAATTCTGAAATATTTTTGGGAATCTGTATATATATTCCCGTTGTGATCTGAATTATTGGATAGCTATAAGTTATATTGTTACACAGCTAGAAACCCTCTGAGAGACAATAGAGTATTTTGCTCAACAGAATAAAATATGAAGGCAGTCATTCATGGCATTTTACAAAGTTCATCTTTTCACATTTGTCCATTAGTGACATGACTGATGAAATCATGAAAGCAGCTCAGCGTTTCATGGATCAGACCACTACTGCTGGAAAAAATGACATTGAGAATTAATTTCTGCGGCAAAAAGCAGAATTCCTTACATAAACCAGAAAACACTGGAACACAGAGGTGATGTGCTATCTTAGTAGACCAGTTTAGGTTTTGTAGTATAACTACCTCAGCTTTCAGACTCACATGTGCCTTTTGGCAGGAGTGTAAGCAGACAAGCATCTATACACCTGCATATGCAGGGTATGAGTATGTTGGCCATGGCTAGCATTCTAGAGAACATCTAGAAATATTCTAGTGAACATGTCAAAACTAGTTGCCACTTCCCTTAATCATCCAAATTAAAGTACCAAAGAACTTTTGTCTGCAGTAAAATAAGATGCAATATTTATTTTTCTTGGTAGTTTGCTTTCCTGTTACACTATATCCACTTTGTATACTATAAGGCGTAAACTACCATGGTAATAACTAGCATACATACAGTTGCTAAGGCAGATAAGAGTTGTATACTGTAAGCCCAGATAAATCTTAAAAAAAAAAAAAAAACTCAATGCCATTTAAAAGGAAGAGGCTATGTGAATAAGTCTAGCTTTTGACAGAAATTGTCTACCTTCAGTGATATATCCTTGAAAGAGACTGTTACATTTTGAGGATATTTACCAAAGAGCCACACGATGGCAGTGTTGATCTTTCAAAGTCTTCCATTACCCAATAAATAAAAATGATTTAAAGTATGATGCCCTTCATCTGGATTCTCAGTTATGTGAATTATGTAAATTTTTTTCACCCCCGCCTTTTAATCAGGATCTGCTTGCTTTAAAGTGTTGCTTTCATTGCAGCAAATACAAATAGTTACTCTTATAGCCTGGAACATTTAGTAGGTCTGACCTCCATTTGACTGAATGGAACTTGTTTGACTTGTATTTGGCTGAAAGCTGTTCATATAAAAATGCTTAGTTTTTATGTAATCGCAGGATGAGAATAGAGTGGTGGACCACATCTAAAGATATAGGATGGGCAAAAAGGAGATCTGGGAAAATGGTGTTGCATCTTTGGCTTTCCAGAATGGAGACTTGTCACTTAAGCCTCATACGGTCATACTTACTTACTAGACTATTAATCTATAAGGGTCTTAAGAACTCTAGCCTTGCATTCTCATAATAATTATTAGGCTTATATATCTTGCATTATGAGTCTCCAAAGATCGGCCACACAAGTATGTTTCCCCAAAGACAGACCAGGCCGCGCAAGCATATGTTGGGTAATTAACATGTTTCTCTTACCTGTGAGGGGCATTGGGTGAATTTGCAGCTAATCTTTCATTCATCCAAGTTATATTTGACTAGAGTAAGAGAAGTACACTTGTTTACATGGAGGGGAAGTTTCCTGTATCTAGTCTTTATTTCTGGACCATGAATTCCACTGACTCATTGAAGACTTTTCAGAGGAATATTCAGATATACACGATCATTACAGCTGATAGTACATAAAAAGTGATTCATTGCTGAATAAAAATCACTATGTCTGCACTTATTATTTTGACGTAGCTGGGGCCTCATATTTTTATTACATGTTTCACTGTTTCTCATTTTAAAATTGTAGGTTTAGTATAATTAGCTTTGATACAACCTGAGAATAATTCTGTCATATTCTATAACACACTAGCATCCTGTTTTGGAAAGAGAAAACCCTTCATTTTAACATCATCCATTCCAGGATTGTTCTGGCTTCTCTGATGGGTTTAGTTAATACTGCACTGCCTCTATAGAAGCACAGAGTTTGATGGCAAATTAGACCACTTCTCCAATCTAGACTTTCCGCTCATTATTTATTAAACAATAAGGCATAGTTTTCTAACAAATTATCACCATGCAGTTCTTGTAAAGAAGTAAAGATGGCCTTATTCTTGTTAGCTGTATTATTGGTTTAATTTTCTATTTTTATTCTTTTCTTATTCTATGATTCTTTGATTTAAAATGTGGAAAGCTAGGAGCATTAAGTGATTTCTTATTGTTATACCCCCCTATGTTATTACCTAGGTTTACACTGTCAATTGCCAAGCTTATAGTCTATTGGTTTCCAAGAAGCTTGATTGTTGTAACTCCTTATTGATATTTTTTCTTATAACACACATTATTGATTTGTTTGTTTATTTATTTATTTATTTATTTATCCTTTGTTGATCAGGTTAGTTCTTGTCTTTTCAAGAGAGATCTGAGGTGCTATTTATGCTGACTAGGGTAAAGTTGGCCAAGACAGTGAGGAACTTCCCCTATTCATCACTGTTGTGAGTGGGACCCATTTTGGAAGAGCAGTTGCTGTTTCCATTCTAGGTGCACAGGCAGCCTGGAGAAACAGGGAAGCAGATGGAGAGAGATTGAGGTAATGGAGTGGTAAAAGAAATGAAGGAGAAAGCAAATATTGAGACCTGAGAATGTGTGCAGGATTCTGAGGAAATGTTTCAAAGAAACCTCTTTGATGGAGATGAGTCAGCAAATGATAGATGTGTAATTACAACCCTTCAGTCAGGAGGGTTTGGGGATGATTTACTAAAAGAATTGGTGGTGCAGAGTTAACCAGAAAATGAAGGAGATGTTTCCTGAGTGGGGGCATTATTGAGAAAATACAAAAGAAGGATGCAGAGATGATCCTGAAGATTAGTGTTGTAATAGAAAAGGAAACATATGGAGAGAAAGTAAAGGAAGGCCAAAGTGGAGTAGCAGAAAAGAAGGCAGAAGAAAATGAAAAATGGAAGTACATGGTAAGGATTCAAAGTAAAGAAGACAAAGAAATGGACAGGTATGAAGTGTGGGACAACTTAATAGCTCCTTTGGGTGTAAAAGCACATGAGGTAAGAGCATTTATTCTTATTAACAAAGAGACATTTTGTGACTTTGTATTTCAGACTGTGTTTTCAATGGAAAATTTTCTTGGAGAATATGAAAAAAAGAAAGACTGCAACCCATTGGATCTTTATGTGATGAAAGCATTCAACAAAAAAAAAAAAAAAGAAGAAATACATGTACAATTTCAAACACAGGCAGAAAGAAAAACTTTGAAAAGACATTTGAAAGCTTTATGTAAAGAAGTACTGGACACTGCAAATGTTTATGACAAAAGGTGTTTATGGAGTGGTGGCTGGGATTGTAATATTGTATTGAAAATAGAAAGAGAAAAAGTATACATATACCAAGCGTGATAAATATGGAGGGGAATAGGGGTATTGCAAAATACTGGGGACAACCCAAAACATTATTTTTTGTGGAAAAGGACATTTGATAAATAACTGTGACAAAAGGAAATGTTAATTTTTTGGGGAAATGGGACATGTTGCAAAAAATGTGAATTGAAATGTTATAAATGTAACAAAATTGGACAGTTATGGCTGGATTACAAAAATGAAAATAAGAGTAAAGAAAAAGAAAGAGAAGAAAATGAACCAAGCAAATACATTTTAGACATAGTAGAAACAGAAGACAAATTAGATGAGAAAAATAATAAAGAGGACATAGAAGAAGGCTCTGAAATAAGTGATGAACAAGCCATAGATTGGGAGGTAGTAAAAAGGAAAAAATATTGGTGAGACAGAAAAAGAACATTTAAAGGGATAAGTACAAAAGAAAAAAGAAAGGAAATGGATGAAAAAGAATATATAAACTTAACTATTGAGGCTTGGTATAATGGTTAAGATGTTTGACTCATAGGCACAAAGTACAGTATTTGATTCTCACCTTGGGGAAGGACATTTTCTAGTGGACTATTAAGAAAGCTAGCCTAGTAATTAGCTATGAGCTTGTGAAAGCATTAATTTAAGGAAAAGGGAAAATTAACATTTTAGAGTGCTTGCTGTAAATGTGAATAGTATTAATAATATAGTAAGAAGAACAGGAATTTTGGAGTGGTGTAATACATGTAATATAGATGTAATTATATTAAAAGGCACAACATTTTTAACAAATGAAGAAAGATTGCAAACAGAGAAACTACAGGGAGGAAAGATAATCTGGAATCTGGGAAATGAAAGATGTTCTGGAATAGTCATATTCTATAGAAATACAGTAAAGATATTAGATGTAATTTTAGCAAAAATGGGAATATTAACCATTGTAGATTTAAAATGAAAAGAACAAGTATATAGAATTATAACGTTATATGCTTATACTAATTGTAAAGAAAGGAAAATCTTATTTCATCAGATTCTATACAATGTAGTGATAAATAATATAATAATAGGACACTTTCATTGTGATTTAAGAGGCAAGTAGAAAAAGAAAGGAATAATATAAGAAAAATGTTGGAAGTTATAAGATGTGGTAAGTTAAAACTTTGAGGCAATAATTAATGGACTTACAAAAAGGGTATGTATAGAACTGAAATAGATTATTTTATACTATCAGAAGGTTTAGTTATAGGAGAAGGGGAGGTAGTCGAAACAGGATTTTCTGATCATCTTGTAATATGGCTAGAGATAAAGAAAAAATAATGAATATATAAAAATAGGCAAAGGAATAAAAATGATATATGAGAAAGCATGGAATGAAGAAGGAAGAAGATTAGTAATACAGTTATGAAAAGATTATATTACTATGAGAACATTTTATAAACATTGTTCTGAATGGTGGATGATATTTAAGGAAAAATATAAAAATGCTTTTTACAGTGGCAGTATGATGTGAAAAATATAAAAGAACATATAACAGTCATTGGAAGATTTAGAACATATTGATATAAAGTATTTTGACAAAGGAAAAAGAATTATATGAAAGAAATCATGAAAAAATACAAGAACTGTTATAAAAGCAAAGATATATTTTACAAGGAAAAAGAAAAGTATCAAATTACTTAAGCAG
>NC_056731.1:1501007411-1501074911 GCF_019279795.1 Protopterus annectens | reverse complement strand
TCAAGTTGAATGTCTTAACTGTTGAGATAGATAGCCTTGTTTTTGTTTAACATGTCATAAAACTGTGTTACAGCAATTGTCAATAAAGACTAAGCAGGACAAGTCAAAATTGTCAGATGAAGTCAAAAGTCATGCTGTAATGCCAGTTTCTACCTTGTATAGATAATTTCAGTAATTTTTAGATCATGCTAAAAGCTTACAGATTGTAGAGACAGCTAAAATGTTTCAGACCAACTGCTCACAGTGGGGTGCTCTTAACAAGCATGAGGAATTTTCAGGCAAACAGCTGGATAATAAGTTGACAGAGCTTAATGAAAACACATGCAAATCTTAAAGAAACATAACGTACAGGTTAAAAAGTATATGCAAAATGTTTTAGACATTTTGACTAGGGTTGATGTTGCAATACATACCATTACGGATTCACTAGATAATATGCATGGGGACACTGACACAGAAGCTGCTACATATGAGTTATTGGATGCTCAACAGAAACGTTTCAATGCCATGGCAAAGGAAGCAGAATTATACATTAAGATAGGGAAATTACAGAAACAGCTGCAATAATATATAGTTGCAAATGCAGATTTACAGAGACACTTGTCAGAACATGTTAGTTCAGATAACATTAATGCTTCAAATGTGCAGGTAGTGACAGTTTCCAGCTAACTTCTACCAACAGTCTCATTTGTTACAAAGCATTCCTCACTGGAATGACAAGAAATGTAATTTTTACAATATGTTGACATTTGAAGATTGGCTTTTGTAAACAGCTGGTAATGCATGGAATAATTCAGTGAAAAATGTTTTTCTTTTTTGGTATTTGTTCCAAAGTGTTATAAAACTTTTATTGTTTATAATGACTGCAGGCTTGAGTCTAAGTTAAACAGAATGAAAGCTATACTCTTGGCATATTCCAAGGGTCAAACTTTAACTACAAAGATGTTAGAATATTTTAATATTACAGTTTCTGACAGAATGCTAGAACTAGCAGATCATTTTCAATTGGCTTTTCAAATCATTTACAGAACAGATGACAGGGAAATGACTGACCCAGAAATGCAAAAGAGGCTAATATGTGCACTGCATTTTTGGAACAACTAAAAGGGGTACCAGGTTAAATTAAGTGTATTTATGAAGAAACTTCTGACATATTAGAGCAATGTGTTCATAAGCTAATGAGAGGGGAGTAATGAGTGACAATTGAATTATTTTTAAGCATAACATTTTTTATCTTGGTACCGATGAAGATGGGTTTGAAATAGTAAGTGCAGTAGGACAGGGTAGAGGAAGGTAGGAGGATGAGAACAGGGAAGTACTGAGAGCAGCATCAGCCCCTCCAGCTACAGGAAGCCCTGATGATAGACAAATTGCATATTGTTCTGTAGAAAACTGGGACATATGAAGCAGGACTACGTAGACTACAGAAAATGGAAAGATAGACAGATAAAGACAGGAGTATTTCCAAGAGATTCAGAAGAAAAATAAGTCAGGAAGGAAAAGCAAAAGTTAAAGGATGATAACATAGAGGGTCAAATGTTTCATAATAAGGCAAGAGGGAATGCTAAATTGCACCAATAGGTTCATAGGTGAGTACTAGGCTAATGGCTCTGGAGCCTTTCCAAGCCTAGCCCATAGGATTACCCTGGCATCGTGCCACCTGACCTTAGTTCCTAGTGCCGCTGTCAAGTAGAGCCACTGGAGTGATCCCTGGGGTGAATTTTCTGTTTCCCATTCGCTCATCAAGATTTCTCTTGAAGAGGGCCAGTGAGGTGCTCTGCTTGACATGTATGGGAAGTCTATTCCATAGCATGGGCAGTCTCTGGGTTATGAACCTGTCCCTCCAGTATGTTTTGTTGATTGTGGTAATGAGGTTGAGGTCTCTGAAGCATGTGGTGCAGAGGGATTGGGATTTCTTTAGATGTAGCATTTCTGACAGAGCTGGGTCAGACATGGCTTTGTAAGTCAAGCAGAGATCGCCTCTAAGTAGGTAATATGAGACAGAGAATAGTTGGAGTTTTTTGAGTCTGTTCATATAGGACAAGTGTTTAAGGCCTAGGATCCTCTTTGTGAGGTACTTTTGTAGCCTCTCCAGTTGTTGCAGGTGTCTAGTCATGTACATGCCAAATGGGGCATTGTACTCGATGATTGACCCAATGAGGGAAGAGTAGATGCAGACAATGGCCTCTTTCTTCCTGGATGCAAAACCCTTAGTAATGAGGTGTGCCACATAGAAGGACTTTCTGATCACAGTGGCAATGAGGTGGTCAAAAGAGAGGTTGCTATCAACCTGTGTTCCCAGATCTGTTATAATGCCTTCTGTGTTCAGTGGAATACAATCAAGGTGGTAATTCAAGGGAACCAGGTTTTTCCTAAGGGGGATGACGACACACTTTTTGGCATTGAGCTTAAGGCCATGGTTCTGGCACCAGTCACTGGTCTCATTGAGGCCTTTTTGTAGGATGTCAACATCACTTTGGGAGTTAATAATAGCTCTCAACTTGCAGTCGTCTGCAAACTTTGTCAGCCAGAGTCCCTTCGTGTTGGCCTGAACTTCAGAGACGTAGATACCAAATAGGAGAGGACCTAGGACCGAACCCTGTGGGACTCCACTCATGACTGGTCGACAGTCTGACTTGGAGTCAGCTACTTTCACACTGTGGGTTCTATCTATGAGCCAGTTTGCAACCCACCTGGTGATATAGGGGTTGATGCCTAGCTTAGTGAGTTTTTCCATGATTCCTGAGTGGGGAATGTATCAAAAGCCTTGGCCAGATCAAGGTAGGCTGTATGAACCACCTTGCCTTCATCCACAGCTTTGGTGACCGACTCAAAGAAGTCGACCAAGTTGAGCAGGCATGATCTACCCTTCACAAAACCAAACTATGTAGGATCCAGAGTTTGGAGATTCCCTATATCCTCATTTATTAGATCCATGATGATGTGTTCCATAGCTTTGCATATCAGACTTGTCAGGCTAATGGGGTGATAGTTCCCGGAGTCTGTAGTCCCTCCTCCCTTGCGAAGAGGGATGACTGTAGCAGTGCGCCATTCAGTAGGGAGAAAGCCTGAGGTGAGGCTGTGATTGAACAGGGCACACAGGTGAGGTGCCAATTCACTCTGTAGTTCATGTAAAACACAGCCAGGGATATTGTCAGGTCCCATAGAAGCTGTATTCTTGGCCTTGGACAGTGCTGTTTTAACCTGTGCAGCAGTAATACTGGGTGCCTGGCAATCTAGTGGTATTGTGATTGGTCCTTTGGGGGGAGAGAGGGGTAAAGTTGGCACTGAATCTGTCAGCCAGTATATTGGCAATATCTGTTGGCTTGGTGTAGGAGGTACCATTGTGCAGTAGCTCAGAGCAAATCTGGGTATTGCCGTGGAGATTCTTTATATAACTATAGAAGGCCTTGTGGTTGTCTTTACTATCTGCTGCAATTCTGTTTTCATAGATAGCTTTAAAGGATTTGATAAGGGATCTCAACCTCTTGTTGAGGCTGATAAGGGAGTTTTTCCAGTCTTGGGACTTCACCTTATTCTGCATCAGTTTCCTCCATCTGTTGTAGAGTTTGTTTATGACAGGGGACCACTAGATTGGCTTCCTTTTTTTTGAGGAGAGCGTCTTGGTTCTATTGGGTATGGCGAGATCCATACATCTGTGTATTTGTTTGTACAGTACATTGGTGTATGATTCAGTGGTCATGCAACTATTCTCCATTTGCATGGGTGCCATGAAGTTAGCCACCTCTGTTTTTAAGAGCCCAAAGTTAGCTTTGGAGAAGTTTTTCATGGTGGTTACCTTTGTGGGGGTGGGGTGGGAGGGATGTGGATTTCCAAGGTGATAAATTTGTGGTCGGATCTAACCAGGGAGGAGTTGACTATTGGTGTAGAGGAATGGTCGCCCATGTTAGTAATGACCAGGTCAAGGATGTTGCTACCTCTAGTGGGGGGTAAGAATGAACTGGTCCAGGGCATTGGAATTAGTGAATTCCAGAAAGCATTGGGCAAGTGTATTGGTACATGAGTAGTTTTCCCAGTTAATGGAGGGGTAGTTGAAGTCACCCAGTATGAGAGTATTAGTTTGGACCCTAATATTCTCCAGGGTGCTTAGGAAAGTGGAGTGTGAGTCTTGGGACAGGCTTGGGGACCTATAGCAGGCTACGATCTCAATCGCTGTCTTATCCAATGTTAGCTGCACCTGAAGTATCTCAGATGCGTTATATTGAGTTACCAGTCTAGAGGTGTGCACATCCTTTATGAATATGGAAACACCACTGACTTTGGAGCTTCAGTCCAAGATCTGGGGCCGAAAGGTGTGGAATGAGTTATAGCCTGGTAGTGCAGGGGTGCTTTCTGTTGCCTTGAACCAGGTCTCTGTTACAGCACAAATGTCAATGTTCTCCATTTTAAGGAGTGCTTCGAGTGAGTGCATTTTGAGATTTAGACTTCTAGCATTGAGAAATTGGACCCTCAGACTGCATTTGTTTGTAGTTGTTACGGATTTTGGAACACTGCCTAAAAAGGCACTATAGGGGTGGCAAGAGCCTTGGCCAGTATCCGGAAGTCCAGGGGTGACAGATGCAGGCCATCTCTGACAAAGCATTGAGGTCTGTCAATCATGTCATCCCAGGCAGACAGATAATGGATCCCCTTAGAATGAAGCACTTGGGCTTCAAGCCAGTTATTCTACATTAAGAAGGTTTGTGGTCTGCACTCTTGTGGGAGGAGAGGCTGGATTCTGCCCTTCTGAGCTGGGAATTTCTGGTAACAGGCTTATTGTGACTGCTTATTTGAACTGTTTCTTTCTGAAATTGGTGCACCTTGTTGCTGTAGCATAGACCAGATTCAGGCCTGATGAATCTAGCTTTGTTTGTATAACTTGAGCACTGATCCAGGCCATCTTTTTTGGAGAAGGTTCCCCTGCACCCTAGTAAGCAGGGGTGTGCAGTTAAAACTTGTCTGATTGAAGACTGCTGGAACAGGGCTCAGTTTTGAGCTTTTTTCTGGTTAATTGGGTAACTTGTTTAAGTCAGTTTGTTTGTTTTCTATTGTTTTATATATATATATATATATATATATATATATATATATATATATATATATATATTGCACTTTATTCATCTGCTTTTACTGTATTTGTGTTTCTTCCTACTTTATTACTGGGGTCATTGACTACAACTCTGATCTGCTATATATAACAATAAGTATCCATTTCTGTGCTTTTAAACTGTTTTTTGAGTGTATCTGCTTTATTTTCTGAAAAAAAAAAACATATATACATACTTGCTTCCCGCCTTTCTAAGCTAGTATAGTCCAGTTTTCAGGTTAGTGCTGAATTCAGGGCTGTGTTACAAATCTCTGTGTCTGCCCATACCTTACTTGGATAGAAGGAAGTTTCTCTGTTCACCTGTGAGAGAGGGGAGCTTTGAGCAGCCTATCTGTCCCTGGAGGAGTGGTTTCAGCCCAGAAATTAGTAGTTTATTGGCCATTTTGGGCTAATTTCTATCTCTTTTTTTCCCTGCTATAAATACCGTATTTGCCCAGTTTTAGCTAGGGTAAAACTATTCCCAGCTCCACAAAGTCTCCTCTTCAGTTTTTCCCTTGGAACTAGACCAACTTTCAACTTAAGCACTCAAGCCATTCATTTCTTAGCCCAGCACTTGCTCAAACCTTATAGCACGCACTTATAAACCTTAGCACTAGACCCTCCTGTACTGTACATAAAGACAAGGCTCTCGATTCGACCTTACCAGCCATCCAGTAAAACAGTTCACTGTACCTATACAAGCATGTCCAAAGGGCAGTTTCAGGTGTACTCTCCAGTCCAACTGGTGAATCCGGGCATTTTGAGGCAATGTTACAACTGCTTCATGTACACAGACAACCCCATCCTCCTACCACCAAACACTAATACATACAAGAGATGCAGTTATGCAGCCAAAGTAGAGGCTAAGCTCTCTCAACCCAAGACTGGATCAGACAGTTAAGAGGAGAAGGGAAATACTAGCATCACACCACCAGTCTTACAGAGACCCATTAAACCAGCACCAGCAAAAAAACACACATAAATACATGAAAACATACTCGGAGGCTCTAAATAAAAATCTGCAAAACCAACAGAGACCTCCAAAGCAAACATCCAAGCAAACTCCACCCCCCAACACAAACCATGAAACACATACTTCACAAAACCAGTTTGCCATGCAATTACAGCCCTTAAGGCAAAATAACATACCCAACATACTAGTAATAGGTGACTCTATAGTCAGGCACACTGACGTCCCACTCACTAGGCTGAATAAGAAAGTTACTGTTAGCTGCCTGTCGAGTGCCAGGATCTGCCACATAACACAATCACTCAGGTCACTCCAGAACAAGTACAAATATGACTCCATCATTGTCCATGTTGGTGTGAATGACCTGAGCCGTACCTCCCTGGACTACATGAAGAGAGACATGGAAGAGCTCTCAGATCATGTAGCCCAGGCCGGTATGATGCTGACCCTGAGTAGCAGCCTGCCCTCACCAAAAATGATACCATGATATAAAGAAAAAATTCTCGATTTCAAAAATTGGCTAAGTTTCTGGTGTCATTCAAAGGGGATCCAGTGTCTGTCTGCCTGGGATAACATGCTCGACAAGCCACGCTGCTTCACTAGAGACAGCTTGCACCTGTCACCCTTCGGCTTTCGAATACTGGCCAAGGCTCTTGCCACCCCCATAGTGCCTTTTTTAGGTAAGGCTCAAAAGACAAACCCGCCGCCATAAATAGCACAAGTAACAAAAAACTGAGGGTAATGCTACTCAATGCCAGAAGTCTAAACCTCAAAATGCATGCACTTGAGGCACTCCTCAGTATGGAGAAAATTGATATATGTGCAGTAACAGAAACCTGGTTTAAGGCTGCAGAGAGCACCCCAGCACTCCCAGACTACAACTCATACCATACATTTCAGCCACAGAACTTAAATCAAAATACAAAAGGCAGGGGCATATCCATATTCATCAAGGATACCCACACCTCCAGGTTAGTGGCACAGCACAATGCTTCAGAGATCATCCACGTGCAACTAACAATGGGCAAAAATGCAATTCAAATTGTAGCTTGCTACAGTTCACCCACCATGTCCCAGGACCCCCATTCCATGTTTCTGGAAACACTGGGAAGCATAAAGGTCCTACCAAACACCATAATATTGGGTGATTTCAATTACCCAAACATTAACTTGGAGAACTACTCAAGTACTAACTCCCTTGCCCAACTTTTCCTAGAATTTATAAACTCAAATGCCCTGGTTCAACTGGTCAACACTCCCACCAGAGGTGACAACATATTGGACCTGGTCATCACCAACATGGGTGACCAGTGTTCCACACCAGAGGTCAACCCCTCGCTGGTTAGATCTGACCATAAACAAATCACTTTGGATATCCATATTCCGCCCCTACCCCCGGACAAGAAAACCACCGTGAAAAACTTTTCAAAAGCAAACTTCACGTTACTTAAGACCGAGGTGGAAAGTTTCAAAGCCCCCATGCTGAAGGATAACACTGTCCAAGCTGCAAAATCCTTTACTAATGCATTCTACGGGCAGCTACAAGAATGCATGGATCATGCCATCCCAAGCAAAACCAAGACTCACTCCTCCAAGAAAAGGAAACCAGTCTGGTGGACTCCTACCATAAACAAGCTATACAACAGAAGGAGGAAACTAGTACAGAAAAGAGTAAAATCCCAAGAAGGGAAGACATCCCTGATCAGTATCAGCAAGAAACTATGATCCCTCATAAAATCATCCAAGGTGAACTTTGAAAGAGAAATTGCCAAGGACTCCAAAGTTAACCACAAGGCATTCTGTAGCTATGTCAAGAATCTAAGTGGCAATGCTCAGATCTGCTCAGAGTTAGTGCAGAATGGCACAAAATACACTGAACCGACTGATATTGCCAACATCCTGGCAGACAGGTTCAGCGCAAACTTTACCCCCCTCTCACCCCCAAAAGGGCCCATAACCATACCAAAAGAATGTAGAGCCCCTGAAATCACAGACAATCAGGTTAAAACAGCCTTCTCCAAAGCCAAAAACACAGCATCAATGGGACTGGACAGTGTCCCAGGCTGCGTCTTACACAAGCTCAAAGACAAACTAACCCCTCACCTAAACACACTGTTCAAACTCAGCCTCTCCACAGGCTACATACCCATAGAGTGGCACACAGCAACGGTTATTCCGCTCCACAAAGGTGGAGCCACAACAGACCCCGGGAACTATCGCCCTATAAACCTGACTAGCTTGGTCTGCGAGGCTATGGAGTGCATCATTATGGAATTCATTAACAGAGACATTGGGAACCTCCAAACACTGGACCTTACCCAGTTTGGCTTTGTTAAGGGCAGATCATGCCTCCTAAACCTGGTGGACATCCTTGAGACAGTTACCAAGGCTATAGACGAGGGAAAGGTGGTACACACAGCCTACCTAGACCTCGCTAAGGCCTTCTACACCATTCCCCTTTCTGGTATTATAGACAAGCTCACCAGCCTGAACATAAACCCCTACATCATAAGATGGGTTGCCAACTGGCTCATGGATAGAACCCACATGGTGAGAGTTGCGGGAGCTAGGTCCAACTCTAAACTGGTTACAAGTGGCATTTCCCAGGGCTCAGTCCTAGGACCCCTCCTGTTCAGCATATACTTCTCAGAGGTACAGGCAAGCACAGGAGGACTATGGTTAACTATGTTTGCAGACGACTGCAAACTAGGGGCTATAATTGACTCTTCAGTTGACACAGACATCATCCAAAAGGGTCTCAATGAGACGGATACCTGGTGTCAAAGTTATGGGCTCAAGCTAAATGCCAAAAAGTGCATAGTCATCCCCTTTGGAAAAAACAAAGTACCCACAAACTACCACATAGGTGGTAGTCCCCTAAATACGGAAGACGTAATAAGGGATCTGGGGACCCAAGTAGATAGTAATCTCACCTTTGATAATCACATTGCCAAAGTGGTTAGAAAATCCTTCTATGTGGCCCACTTAATCATAAAAGGGTTCGCATCCAGATCAAAAGAGGTCATTGGGCCCCTCTACTTATCACTCATCAGACCCATCATAGAGTACAGTGCCCCATTTGGGATGTACCTTACAAGACACCTGCAACAGCTGAAAAGACCACAGAAGTACCTCAACAAGAGGATCACTGGCCTCAAACAGATGCCCTATGCAGCTCGACTGAAGAAACTCCAGTTGTACTCGGTTGCATACCGCCTACTCAGAGGTGATCTCTGCCTGACATACAAGGCCATGTCCAACCCAGAATTGATGGACATGCTCCACCTAAAGAAAACCTTATCCCCTCGAGCCACACACTCTAGGAATCTAAACCTCAACACAACAATAAATTGGACATGCTGGAGAGATAGATTCCTGTCCCAGATACTTCCCATGCTTTGGAACAAGATCCCAATCTACATTAGGCAGAGCCCCTCACTAACATCTTCAAAAGAAACCATGACAAGTGGATGGGAAACAGAAAGTTTACCTCGGGGATCACTTCAGTGGCTCTGCTGTACAGAGGCACAGGGAACTAATCTAAGGGGGCGGCGAAAGCCAACACATTCTGGCTAGGCTTATAAATGCCTTCAGGCAGATAGCCTAGTATCAACATATGAACCTATGAACCTATAAACATAGCCAATTGTTGAAATAAATCATTTTCTGCTTGTAACGGGTGATGGTAGGATGCTTCTCAGGGCTAGGGTCATACCTGCCTGGGCTTCATAATCTGACAGCTCCTCCATGTCTCTTTTCATGTCGTCCAGGGAGATATGTCTTAGGTCATTCACACCCACATGTGCAATGACAGAGTCATATTTGTACCTGTTGTTGCGGGACCTGAGAGCATGCATTATGTGGGGGATCCTGGTGACTGACAGGCAAATGACTGTTATTTTCTCCTTATTCAGCCTAGTGAGTGGGATATCAGTGTGCCTCACTATTGAGTAACCTAAGACTAGTGTGTTGGGCATGCTGTTTTGCCTGAGGGGCTTTGGTTGAATGGCACACTGTTTAGGAGAGTTATGTGTCTCATGCTTAGTGTTGTGCTGTGGTCGAGTGCATTTCTGCCTTGGAGATCTCTGCTGTTTGGGTAGATTTTTATTGAGAGCCTCAGTGAAGGTGGGTGTGTAGTTTGTGTTTTTATGTGAAGACAGTGCTGGTGTGTGTTCTGGAGGGCTATGTGTTCCATGTGGTGTGGTGCAAGTGTTGATCTTCTCTTGATCAGCTATTCTGGTCTTGGCTGGAGAGTGCATGGCTTCCAATTTGGATATATAAGTGCATCTCTTGCAAGTCTGAGTGTTGGGAGGTAAGTGGAGATGGCTGTCAGTGTACATGAGGCAGTTGCTGCATTGCCTCAGGATGCCAAAGTTCACCAGGTTAATAGGACAAAGCACAAGGAACTGACCTTTAGACATACCTGGAGGGGTGGGCATTAATAATAAGTACTGGAGCTGTTTCCTTGTAGAACATTTAGTGCTGGTAGCACTTTTGTGTGCTGCAATAATTGCTACAAGAAGTCTGGTAGACTAAACTATTAAGCCACTAAATGTGCAGGAGAGGAGAGAACTAGCAGATCTAAGAGAAAAATTGAAGTGCAGACTTTGGCACCGCAATATGATGGTGAAGGCAATGTATATCCAATAAGAGCTAGGGAAAATCACTCCTGTAGCTTAGAATATAAAAGGCAGCAGCCTGTATGTTAGGAATTGCCTCATCCTGCATATGCAGTAGATGAGGGTGATGATTCCTAGGAGCAAGAACATAATATTTGTGTTGCTAGAGAAGTTTCCAGGCATCAGGATAATGATAGTGATTCACAATAGGGGTGTTCCCCCCATAAACTCAGTTCAGTTACCATTTTTTAAATGAGAACATGATGGTAGACCTTCAACTGACATCTAAATGGAAAGGTTGCCATGGAAAATGTCTTAACATACATGAGAACAGCAGTTTATGTTACAAACAGAAGGTTTAAGTTAGAACTGAGATAGAAAACATTTATCTCAGATTTTAATGATAGTGCATGTGTGTTCAACTTTGTATTAAAAAGACTGTCAATCAGGTATGTATTGTAACTAATGCAGGTGGTAAAGAAAGTAACATAACCAATGGAGACATGATTTTTCTGCAAAATTCAAAGTTTGATTTAAATTTTGATTTAATTTTTTTTTTTGGTTTTCATAATAAAAAGGGGGAAATGATAGAATTATATAAAGTAAAACTGGTTTCCCTCATAGTAATAACATGTCACAGTAACAGATGTTTGGAAAACTGCTTTTTATCATATTAACATTGTGATATTTTTAGAAATAGCATGTAACATAGCATCTGTGAGTACAAAAAATAAATATGCAGTAAACAAGTATGATTAGCTTAACAGAATGTGCTTGTGTGGAACAAAAAGTATTATACTTCTGAATGTTTTTGTAAGAAATGGCAATGACAATAGAGGCTTATTGAAATATAATAAAAAGTTTAACGTTTCCAGATATTCAAGTGAATCAACCTGCTAAAGGGAAATGGCTAACACAGCAGAGAAAGTTACAGACTATCCTATCAATGAAATACCATTTCAGCCTGCTGGGGAGCTGGTTTTCTTTGGACGAGATAAGGATGCACACAAAGAATGTTTCATCAAGAACAAAGTTTAAAACTAGATAAAAGTGATTGTAAAAAAACTGTCTGGTGGACATGTTGTAATTTGAGTCATCTGAGGAAGTGCAGTGTATCTGACAGTAATCTGTGTTATAAAGAAAATGTAAAAAAATCTTGATGGTAGTGCTTGCTTGGCTTGTTTCAATAAACCTTTCAGTAAATATGAATATCCAGTTGTACAGTATCTTAGTCTGTGTAACCAGTTGTTATTCAGTTTAACATGTACCGTATGCACACCATTATTGCGACAGAGCAGAATGGAACAATTTGTCTTATCTACATTGTTTAGCATTATATTCACCTAATGTTGGTCTCAAACTTTGTCTCTCTAAACAGCCATGCACTCAGTCTTAATATTGTTTTACTTTTCTCAATTTCATAACTCTATTTAACAATAACAAAATGTGGAAATTCCTCACATGCCTTGCTGAAGTAAATGAACACTACACTTTTTGTGGGGATTCTTTGACCATATTGTGACTATCACAGTTTGGAAGACAAGATTATATTGTCATTATGAACTTCTTTTAATATTTATAACTTAATGTGGGCACTTTCTCCTTCTTAACATTTAGAATACCTACTTTTAAAGATCAAATTAGGCTTGCCTTTGGATAAGTCTGAGTGCAAGTGCACCTGACAACTTAGCTAGTGCTGCCATAACTGTGATTACAACACCGTAGCTATACAATTTCTATTGTAATGACTTATTTTTCTGTTTGAAGTATTTACAACAATATATGTAGCCTGTTTTTCTTCACAATGGTTATGTAAGTGTGTGTGTGTGTGTGTGTGTGTGTGTGTGTGTGTGTGTGTGTGTGTGTGTGTGTGTGTGTGTCAGAACCAATAAATTATGTATAGGTAAAACAAACAGGCCTTTATTTCTTAGACTAAAACTGACAACTAGGCTCTACAACCTTCTTAGATTGAAGCACAAAAACAGTAGGTTTGTAGCAAAACACCATCACTCTACTGATAAATTCTTCAGCATAAATCAATAAACTAGGCAGCAGCTTTAAGAAATGTGTGTTGACTGCAGGACCAGAATTCACACTATAGGTGTATGATACATACAGGACCCAAGTTCAAATCTCACAGTAATAGAAAATGAATGCAAGAGGAAAGTAAGGAGAAACTTGTTATTTATGCATCCAGTACAGTGTTGAATGTAAGGATGTAGGATGTATCATGTCTCTTTTTACAGGGAGCAGAATTAACATATGTGACAGGATAACTATGAGTCATCCTAAGCAAAACAAAGAAGTTAAATTCACTTCCATCACCACTGTGATTGAAATGAAAATATTTGACAATAGAACTGACAGATGATTAGTTAGTAAATGAACACTACACTTTGTATGGGGATTCTTTGACCATATTGTGACTATCACAGTTTGGAAGACAAGATTATATTGTCATTATGAACTTCTTTTAATATTTATAACTTAATGTGGACACTTTCTCCTTCTTAACATTTAGAATACCTACTTTTAAAGATCAAATTAGGCTTGCCTTTGGATAAGTCTGAGTGCAAGTGCACCTGACAATCTAGCTAGTGCTGCCATAACTGTGATTACAACACCGTAGCTATACAATTTCTATTGTAATGACTTATTTTTCTGTTTGAAGTATTTACAACAATATATGTAGCCTGTTTTTCTTCACAATGGTTACGTGTGTGTGTGTGTGTGTGTGTGTGTGTGTGTGTGTGTGTGTGTGTGTGTGTGTGTGTGTGTGTGTGTGTGTGTGTGTGTGTGTGTGTGTGTGTGTGTGTGTGTGTGTGAAACAGAACCATTAAATTATGTATAGGTAAAACAAACAGGCCTTTATTTCTTAGACTAAAACTGACAACTAGGCTCTACAACCTTCTTAGATTGAAGCACAAAAACAGTAGGTTTGTAGCAAAACACCATCACTCTACTGATAAATTCTTCAGCATAAATCAAGAAACTAGGCAACAGCTTTAAGAAATGTGTGTTGACTGCAGGACCAGAATTCACACTATAGGCGTATGATGCTTACAGGACCCAAGTTCAAATCTCACAGTAATAGAAAATGAGTGCAAGAGGAAAGAAAGGAGAAACTTGTTATTTATGCATCCAGTACAGTGTTGAATGTAAGGATGTAGGATGTATCATGTCTCTTTTTTTACAGGGAGCAGAATTAACATATGTGACAGGATAACTATGAGTCATCCTAAGCAAAACAAAGAAGTTAAATTCACTTCCATCACCACTGTGATTGAAATGAAAATATTTGACAATAGAACTGACAGATGATTAGTTTTTAATATGACTAATTTCATTGTTAGAAATAAAAGCTTCCTTGTTAACTCACAATTTACTGTTTTACTGAAGCATAATTTGCTTGTAAACTGTGAAAGATGAATTTGGTCTTGTATAACCATTTCATGTTTACAGCTTTTATGTTGTGTTCATGTGGTTTAGTATATGTCTCTACAAATCATGTTTAGGAATCTAGAATGTGAAGGGAAAAAGGCTGCCGTACTCATCAAGTTTTCCATTCCTGACATCTTCCTTTTTAATTCATGGTCACTTGAAGCATATGGTTGATAACACCCTGAAATGGCTATCTGAATATATAAAACAGGAGGCCCTTTTCACAAGGATCTAAACCTTCAGTGGTACGTGCAGTCTGACCTCTACTTTTTTTCAGAGAAGCCAAGTAAGTGCTGAATTGTTAGTATAGTTGTGAGTTTTTATGTTGGCTGTGATTCGATCGACTACAGTCTATACTTCTAATAATTCTGTGAAGTCGTTTCTTACTGTTATTCAGTTTAACAGTCTTATAGTAATTTATGAAGGTGGACACATTCAAATTTTAAGACTATTTCTTTTAATTTTATTATGCAATAGTATAATGATTTGGTTGTGTTATTCTGTATCAACTTAGTTAGATATTGATGTGTGCTTCTTAGCAAATGAAGCAATTAGATGGATTTGCACGACTGATCCTGTGTGTTTTACTTTAAATTATTAAGCGCAATTTTGCTAATTCTGTAACCAATCAGGATTAATGATAGTTCTTTTAAAGAGCTTCCTTTTATGTAATTTTATCCAAGTCTGAAGAAGCCTGTTGGCGAAAGCGCTTACTTTATTTCAATATTAAAGCCTTTTATATTAACAACTTGTTCCTGGAATATTTGGTGGTTTGAACATTTCGTTATTTCAATAGTGAAGACGTTTTATTGCCGCTAGGAACAGCGTATATGGTGACTGAGTTATTTACATTTATTTTAGTTACGCTGGTTCCTGCCTCTGCTGGTGCATTAATCTGCATTTGGACTTTTTATGCTTCAGCAATATGTTTTATTTATGCTTATTTACAAGATATGCTATTGTTAGCTAAGTAACTATAGGGTGTAAGAAAAATTATATTGATGTAGAGGAAGGGGCTTGAGCCCTCTAGTAGTGAGCACACTGTAAGATAGCTAGATACATTAACTAGACAGAGAATACATCAGTAGCTTATGATTGTGAGTTGAAACATTAATTTAAATGTTCTGTTCTGCTGGTGGGGTGGGGGGGTTCTTTGTTGTAGATAGCTGGTCCCACAGAGTATATTAGCACTGTTTTCAGGAATATGGATGGTCAAGCATTATATAAATATTTAGTTCTACTGTATACAGCTGAAAGAGAAGAAAATACACAGTATAACACACAGCTGAGGAAGGGAGAAAAATTAAACTGTGATTAATACTGGAGAGAGGTGTAGAGTTTAAGAAAATATACACAAATACACCCATACCTTTGCCACTGTTCCCTGAGGTCCTTTGACAAATGATTAAGAAGCACCTCTGTAAGTAATTCATGGTGTGTGTGGAAAGTATACGACTATGTTTTTGTTTTCTGTTGTTAAGCTGTCTTCCTGACTTCAGCATTATAGAATTATGCTTATTAGAGTCGCCTCACAGTAAGACGCTGACGGTTCGATTCTCAGCTAGAGCGTCATCTGCGTGGAGACATGCGTGAATGTGGACGTACCTTCGTTGAAGGTTGTGCGTTAGGGCTGGCAACGCAGCATGTAAAAATCAACTGCCAATCATTAGCGGACCGGAGTTTTGCTGTGGCGACCCCTAACCGGGAAAAGCCGAAAGACACAACAACAACAACAAAAGAGTGAACTACAAGTTTCCGTGTGTACATAAGAGTAAGTAGACTAGCATTTGTCAGTGTATGTTTTCATTTTACTGAACAAGTGCAATGAATGCATATATTGAACAAGACTGAGCTTCAAATGTCTTAGTGCAAGTATTAGAATATGTACAAATATGTAATACTGAGAAACATAAGAAAAGCAGACTAAAATGAGTGGTATCGAAAGAGGTAGTGAATAAACCAAGAAAGAATGTACATTGCAAACCTAAAGTTTACACTGCATGGATAAGTTAAGATATAAGGCACGTGGATGAGTGTTCTTCATGTCCTTGAGGTTTTAACCTCATCATTCACATGGATCTGAAATTCCTTTAGATTAAAAAATATACTGTATTTACCCTTATTGCAGATTTTTAGACTGCTGCCTTATACAGTTCTACTGAATTCAGGAAAAATGTTACAAAAATATGCATAAAGAACAATGTACCATTCAGCAGAGATAATCTTCTACAGAGAGCACTCAGCTAATATAGAGCAAACTGCAACATTTATTAAATCATATTGCAATTGGATTGTTTAGACTACACTTCTCACTTAGAATGTATAATCTGATGCTTTGGTCATACGGATTAGGGGTAATCTGTATTTAATGTCAAATCAGATTACTGTTTTACTGCAAGTAATTTATATCTAGCACATTTTTGGAATCTTATCTAGCAAGACTAGAGATCCACATTTATCTATCTTGCTGCCAAGTCCTCTTTTCCTCTCTTCCTCTTCCTCAACCTGTTTTTTATGTATACTGATCACTTTTGTAATAGGTGTGTGCTTTTCCTTTTTTAAATAAAAAAACTGTTGAAAAAGAAATCAGTTGTATTTGTTGGCAAAAGTTGCACTTCACAAAACATTTGCATTTTCCACAGATTCTGAGTAAATAGTCATGCCACAGATTTTATCTAATACAACTACACTTTACTTCTAGTCTGAGTATTTTATTGCTTAGGGAAGTGCATTGTTATGGGACTACACAAAGGATGATTGCTTCAATATTTCCATAAAAAAACAGTAAATACCAAGATCAGTGGCCAAAAGTGAATCACCTCCAATTTGGTTGGAACTTGGCCAGGATTCAGAAAAAATTGTCAAATTGTACTAAGTGAATTTGCACAACAGTCAGCCAATTGCAGGGTGTGTGAGTTTTGGTAAAACAGGGTCTGTGACTCAGGCAGGCTAAGCAACATGGCTGGTTGTAGTATATGCTAGTGGCTATATAATGACATGGTAATCAGCTGTTTCTACTGCTGTTAACCTTGCTGCTTTTATTTCAAACAATTCTCTTTATTATCTAATCAGCTTGCTCCCCACTTTCTACCTTGCCTGATAAGGCCTTTCCTTCTCTCTCTCTTATATTTTAGGTTCTATAGGACAGTGCCAAACAGGCTGCACCTATATATTGCTCAGGAAACATCCACCCCAGCCCCAACCAAGAGAAGCTAAAATGTGTTACAGAACTTCTGTCAGCTGAAATAAGACATGTAATATGAAAAGATTTACCTTTATTTTATGATTTTTTTTTTCAATTATGTATTCATAAAAAGAACTGCTCAATATAGCCACATTTGCTGTTTAGTATTCTGGCTGTAGTAGTTATTGTGGCTAGTGTAAAAGAGACAAGCTAATAACTTTCAGTTGTTGTTAACCCCCCCCCCCCCGCTTCACTGAGGTTCTTGTACTTTTGTTTTCATCTGTAGTATGTAGCCAGTCTTCTCCTGCACTACTTGGTGTCCCGTCTGACTTTTTATTTTAAGTGAACATACTCGGGTATTATTAATTACCCTTGGCTATCTGATTATCTTTGTCTTAAACTTTATATATACATATATATATATATATATATATATATATATATATATATATATATACACACACACATATATATATATATATATATATATATATATATATATATATATATATAAAAAATGCACTTCCTGCTAATCCTTCTTAGGAAGGGGCAAACTTCACAGATGTACCAAAGAACTTCAGACTGATTTATACCTACAAACACAGGGGTATGAACCTCTTCACTCCCCTACTACCCTCAATTACCCAGTCACCCCTGGATACTCAAATTTAACCTTTCATACCACACCAACAAATTTCATTAACTGACCAACTTATTAAAACCACACAACACATTGAAACAAACACCTACCCTTAGCTCAGACATTCTACTTTTACACTTGACTCCAGACACAACAGCTCAAGTCAAAGCACATCCTCAGACCTATGAACACCACCTGCTAACCACTATTTATAATATTTAGCACCTCAGCCTTACCTTAATACTCATTCCCATATACTATATTCTACAACAGCCACTATCCCCACCTCACAGACCACTAGTTTGACAACATTAAAACCTATATCTCTTGCAATACTGCATATTTTCTCTATCTTATTTACCTACTTCTTGTATTTCTGTTCTCAAATCACCCTACTTCTCTCCCTTCCATATCAATGCTATAGTCTCCAAACACCTCTCAGATTCACAAGTCCACACACACTCCAAAGTCAGGCTGTCTCTCATGTGCTCTTCTTAATGCTAAAGAATTAGAAACAAGATTGACAGCATAAATTCTTTTCTGAGCTCACACTTCCCTGATTTCCTTGCAGTAACTGAGTCTTAGCTCAAAAATAGCAATCATCATGAACATCATTGCTTCCCTGGATATATTAATTCATTTGATGCCTGTCCACACATCAAACCTGATGGTGGTGTTAAGCTACTACACAAATCCTCTATTAACACCTCCATTATTTCCCAAGTCAATGTTTCCATTGACTCTGACCTCAGCTGGTTACTAACTAAATTTCCCATCCATTCCTCACAGCACCTATATCTGGCCATTGTCTATCTACCACCTCCTGTTTCACCCCCCCCCAAAAAAACAAAACAAAACAAACTACTGTCCATACTTTCTCACATTAAACCAAATAAATGCATCATCATCCTGGGCAACCTTCTGGGCCCAAATTAAGCATGATGTAACAGAATTTACTACAGCTCTTAGCCTGCTCAACCTAGTAGACATCCTAGCTAGACCCAATTCCCAATCACCTAATCATCATTCACTTTTTGACCTCATTATTACGATCTGTCCCAACAATATTTCATCTATCTCCATTCACCCAACCAATTTTCGTGATCACTGCCTCATTACATTTTTTATTTAGTCTGTTCACCAGAGTAGTACACTGATCACAATAGACTATTTGCACCAGAGTAGTACACTGATCACACTAGAATATTTGCAGGCACAACACAGGTCTATTTTCACTGAAAACTCTACAGGTCAAATACCCCTTAGGTTAACATCATTCAGCCCTAAGCCCCCTCATAAAATCTCCATTCTACACTCAAAGCTTGCTACTATTTATTGGTCTGAAATACTCTCCCTTTTGGATGCTAATAATGCTGCCCATAAACTAACAGACTCTTAGTATTGTCACTTCAGGACACCCATTCTCCAATGATCTCAAGATTACTGAAAGATCCCAAAACTGAATGTCCTACCAAAGAGCTTAAACCCCTAATGAAACTGCATGATAAAACCTGGGAAATGTGGAAACAAAACCCAATTCCAATAACCTTGACCATTTCAAAATTCTGAGGAACTTAGCCAAATAGGCCACCCATAGGCTCAAAACCAAACAAATAAAAGCTAAATAAACCTCCCCTCTTCATTCCCCTAAACATTAAAAGCAAGAAGTCAATGAAGTAACAGGAAGGCCCTCCCAAAAATAATTATCCAGTCTAGGATACATACCTTGCCCATCTGATAATCTTTCACTTTCTCACTTCCATAGACAATTGTCAAGCTTTCTCACATCCTCACCTACACAGAATGCAGCCACATAGCAAAAATGGTCTAATCTCCCTGAATTCATTCCACCTTTCACTTCTAAACTATTACTTTTATGTAAAATTTACCCTACTTGAACAGATTCCTATGGACTTAGTACCCAGACCTGACAATATCTGCACTTGGTTCTTGTATCACTGCAAACATTTATTAGCAACCATCTTATGCACATTTACAACCTTTGTCTCACCACTAATACTATGCCAAATACTTGGAAATCCTTTTTTGTCAGATCAGTACCAAAAGAAACCAATCCCTGTTCTTAGAGCCATTTCCACCCCATCTACGTCCTACTCACCCCTGGTAAAAAATCCTAGCAAAAGTAATATGACTTACTTAACACTTATCTGCAGAACTAACACTGCTCTCTATCAAATAGTAGAGATTCTGGGCTGGGATGAATACAATGACTGCTCTATGGACTTAGGTTAATAACATCATAACTAATGTGAATAAAAGAAATCTTACTGGTATTCATTGACTTAACCCATGCATTTGACATGGTCAACCACCAAATTCTTCTTCTCCATCTGCAGAACATTGGGATTTGTTGTGATGCCATGGTTGATTCAAAATCTTTCTATCCAACCATTCATTCCAGGTCAAACAAGGGCCTAGTCTTTCCAACAGTTCCCTCATTCATAATGGAATCCCATTGGGCTCCATTCTAACACCTCTTCTGTTCTCAGCCTTCATCGACAAACTATCACTAGACCTTCCCCATTTATCACTACTTCTTTATGCAGATGATATGGTTACCTCTAGGTCTTATTTATCACATCATACAATTGAAACTCAACTTCAAAAGGACCTTTTTCAGCTACAGCACGGGCTAAATTCAAACACACCATTACCGACTGCCACAAAAAAAAAAAACAAAAAACAAAGGCCATGTTATTTTGCACCCATAAAAGATTATCTATATCCTGTAATTCTTTCATATCACTGACTGTGATAATAATCACATTGAAACCATCACCTCCTTTAGATATTTAGGGATCTGGATAGACCAGTCCCTAAACTTCCATGTGCACTGAGAAACGTTGAGAGCTAAGATCAACATTCTACTCTTCTGAGTCAACAAAATATCTCAGATCCTCTCATATCCAGCAAGGATTACTATAGGAAAAAGCATCCTCCTTGCTTAACTTCAGTATAATCTCCCCTTGCTTGTATCTGCCCATGTCAGAAGCACTGCCACCCTTCCAGCCTCTCTCCAATAAAACATGTTGAGTCATATCTATCTCATCATATAATGAATTCCTTACTCTTTCAAAGGTTAAGTGGCTTCCAGTACAGGCCAAGTCATATCTTCTTGGTTTCTTATTCTACAAAATACTGAAATTAGACACTCCTTCCCTGCTGTCTTCCAAACATTTTGTTGCTACTCAAAGCATGAACCTAAAGCCAAGTCAAAGCTGGTCTTTCCCTACAAACCCTTCTTCCAGACTGCACTTTTCTAGCCATTGTTTTTCTGTACTGGCACCAAAACTAAGTCCCTTCCTCCTGATTTAACTTATCATGCAAACTCTTCTCTGTTTAGGTCATAGTTCAAACAATACCTACTAATACAGTTTGTATGCAGCTGTCCAGCTAAACGCCGTGGCACCTAAACAGATATCTCCAACTGCATAGTATCTTTACTTTCCACATATCTGATCTACTTGATTAACTAATTCATCCTTAACTGTGATTCAGTTTACCACACTGTTACTGCTCTAAACCCCTATGCATAATCTAGTCTCCTCCTTCATTTTGCTGGTCTCTATTAGCTTTTGTAACCTAATTACTACTGCCCATATCTCCATCACTTCTACTCCTCCTGCTTTAAATCTGTTCTCCTTTTTCTATTCCAGTTATGCAAATGGACATATATTTGGTTTGTTATATCTTATACATATATATTGTTTGTCAGACTTTCTATGCTTATTCATAAATGTAACCCACTGTTATTTGTATACTGTAGATTGTTTTGTTACGCTGTGATGTAACCCAGGTTGTGCCCGCAAATGATAATTGTTTGATCAGTGCTCTACCCCTGTAAACAAATCTTAATAAATAAATAAAATATGTAAGCATTATTAAAATGAACCTGTCCATGTAGGCTAATGAGGCAAAACAAGATGGCAGAGTGATTCACAAATTTAGAAATGTTGCACAATGGGGGTATGCCCACAGCTTATTTGAACTCAGCTCACTACTTGTGTTCAGATTAAGGGACCCACAAAATAATTTCACAGGTTACTGCTGCATTATTAAATGTGTGTTTGGAAGAGGATCTCATTGCCACTGCTGTACCTGCTGGTGGGTGACATCGCCCCCACCCCCTGAAGTGCTGGGACATCTAACCATGTTTAACATTTCATGGACTTCATGATATCAGCATTGTGGACCAGAACCATGTTGATAGGGACACCATCCAAGAGATTGTGTAAATGGGTTGGTCTCATCTGCAGCCCTGTTTGAGTCATGGAGTACCTTCCCCAGTGGATACTAAGATATGTATAGCTTTATTTATATTAGCTACAGGGACCTTTCAGTGGCCTAAACGGGACACAGTGGAGGTATCCCATGCATCTGCCTCAAGAATTCTCCATCAGTTTCTTGATACCATGCTACAGTCTGTGGCAGAGCATGTGTGGGTCTGATGTACCCCAGAGGAGACAGACAACATCATACAGGATTTCTGTAATATAGCTCACTTCCCTGAGGTACTGGGGACCATAGACTGTACCCATATTGAAATAAGAGGCCCCCACCTGATGATCTAGGAAGGAGGTACATGAACCACAAAGGGTGGTCACTTCATCAGCTGCCAGGTGGTCTGTAATGCACAGGGTCCTGACAAACCCAGTTGGCCCAGGGAAGGTAAAGCCAAGATTAAGAACCAAAAATACCTTCCTGTTATGAACAACCAGCTGTTTAATACTTAAAAACAATTACTGTTCTTTATTTAACAACACAGACAGTTAAATGCTTTCTTCCAAACCATTGTACAGGACTTCAGCTAGTTGTGTTTATTTGGAAGGTGTTTTTGGTTCTTTGTAATGCACAGGGTATCATGTACAATGTGTGTGTGCAGGCCACCTGGGCAGTTGTCATGATTCCCACATATGGCACACCTGTCACCTGTATTTATTTATTTATTTATTTATTTATTTATTTATTGGATTATTAAATACTTTATTCATCCGGTGGTGCTGGACTGCCTTTTGTTCTTACATTTTTATAACATCTGCCACCTGTGCCAACAATTTATAAGGGGTGACTTCCCACAAGGCCATCTTGTTGGTGATACCTGATATGCCCTGGAACCCTAGCTTATGACACCTATAAGAAATCCCCAAAAATCAAAACAGATTGTGCATACAACCATGCCCACTCACAAGTCAGGAACATTAGTGATATGAGTTTGGGATGCTGAAGGAATGCTTTCACTACCTGAATTCATCCAGTGGTTGATTCATGCAAAACAACATCAAGCTGTGCATCAGACATAGGCAATCCAGGTAGTGACATGTAAAGGGCAGAGCATAGTTATCATAATTTGCACAGTGGGGAAGGGAGTACAGAACTGGATGTCTTAAACAGGGAAGTAAATGCATGCAGAAGATTATGAAACTAAAACCTGATTTTGTGTGTGTGTTTTGTCAGTTTTGAGTTGGGGAGATTTTAATGTAAATCTCTTTGTGAATGGCCAGAGTTAGAGAAATGTGTGTAATGTACTGGAGGGATGTGGTGATGTGAGTGAGTCTGCTGGGGCTCATCCTCAACAGTAGTTGCAACACTGCGGCTTGCTTTGCTTGACATGTCCAGAGCATGTATGTCAGAGGTTTCAGCATCCCATGCAGACCACCATCCATGAGAACTGTCTCTACCAGGAATTCCATTGAATATACCATGACCCTGGAAAGATGTTGGTGTGCTGGGTGTCCATAAGTGACATCTGCTATGAGATGTGCCACTGTGTTGACAGCCACAATCATAGGGGCATCCTATTTTGAGTGTAGAAACTTCTACAACACAAGTAGCCATGCAAGTGCTAGCAGTCCAGGAGTAGGATCCTGGTGATCCATGGCCACAGTGGCTACAATCTGTGTACAGAGCAGTGAGCTATCATTATGGATAGCCACTCACCCCTGGCAGGAAAACAAGTGAAGACACTACATGCTCCAGTGTGTGTGATTGAGTCTATCTAAGCAATCATGCATACAGGAAATGCACTCCCATAGGTTGTCACGCACAACCAACATCACCCTTACTATCACAGCCATGGCTGTAGTGGTACTCGCCTGTGCCTTCCTTATGGCTTGCACATATGCTCCATTGCAGCCACTGGCATACAAACCTCAGGGGGAGGGTGGCAACTGTGTCTCCAGTGAGCACCATTACCTAACACCCCCCATTTGTACCTCTCTGACTATGGGGTACCAGGGATAGATTTTGAAATGTATGTATGTATGTACTAGGGGCAAGCTCAGTTCCTTGACTGATAGTGCCCTCATTAACCTGTACTCCATGTGAAGTGTGGGTAACCTGGGTATCTGAAGTTATAGATGTGTCCGTGGTCTGTGATGGAGATGCAGTGGTTACATTCCCTGTATCCAACACATTATGTACTCCCTGACTGTGCTAGATTATCCCCACCATCTTTATTAGAAACTGCAGATCCTTCAACATCAATTGGGGGCAGTTCAGCAGTTCTGGTGACAGATAAAAAAAAATATCTGTGAGTACACCAAACCTCAAAATATCCTGTGCAAGTATGATCTAGCACCAGAAGTATAAATGCAGCAGAGTTTTACAAATATTAACATAATAAGAAAAGTACTTTGACTGTCTACCTTGTGTAGATGGCTGTGAAAGGTGAACCCATGATATACTTGTATAGTGTAAATCAGACAGTTTTAATAATTTGGACAGGGACTAAAAATTGTAGTGGATTTAAAGGTATTCTTACAAAGAAAAAGGTCTGCATACCTGAGGCATTTGTGGTCAGCTATCTCTGTGGCCAGGCCAGCTCTGCCTCAATATCTAGCAGTGCACTATGGGACTCTGTTAAGATGTCACTTCCTCTGAGATAGGCCAAGAACTCCTCCTTCTCCATGAAAGGTAGTACATGCTCCTGCTCCCCTCCTGTTGCTGTAATACTTTCCCATACCAGGAGCTGAACTTTTTGTTGGGCAGCACTTATAATGCTGCTGACCCTGTGGTGCACCATGTCATAACCCCTAACTGCACTGTCTTCCACAACATTATCCCAGGCGTGGTCCCAATATGCCTGGTCAGCTGCATGCATGTCAAGGAGGTGTTGTCCATGGAGATGGAGGGCCTGGAGTAGCCTCTCATTCTTCTCATCAGAGAGCTTCAACATATTCATGAATTTCTCAGCAGAAGTCCCAGAGCCATCACTGTGCTTCTGCTTTCCCTTTTTTTTAGGCAGTGTTATGTAGGCATGGAGAACATTTGAATTAGCAGCCTTGTTCCTGGGAGGTCATATCAAATCCATACACCACCATTCCCTCCTTCAGCCAGACAACATAGTTTCATAGGTTTGTACTAGGCTACTGACCACCAAGAGTCATTGTAAGCCTAGCTATGCAATTCAAACCAGTTGTGTCCTTGAGTACATTAGAAGCCTATATGGTGGGGGTATGTTAGTAAGGAAGTAGCTAAGGGTTATGTGGGAGGGAGGTATGTTAGTTTGATATGAGTTAACTTGCTGTTAGCCTCTGTCCATCAGAGATAAGGGGGTCAGACCAGAGGTAAATTTACAATTTCCCATCCATTGATCAAGGTTTCTCTTGAAAAGGGTCACGGATGAACTCCATTTCACATTGATGGGGAGCCTGTTCCATAGTGCAGGGATCCTTTAAGATACATATCAGTCCCTCCAGCATGTTGAAGGCAAAGTTCTGGTCCTTGGATCTTGTGATCCTGGTGCTATTTGTTTTGTGAATGTGAATAAGGTCCATCAGAGCTGGGTCTGAGGATACCTTATATGCCAGGCAAAGATCACCTCTCAGTAACCTGTAGGATACTGAGTAAAGAGACAGGGCCTTAATGCAATCTGTGTAGATCATTGTATTCATACTCTGGATTCTTCTTGTGAGAAATCTTTGAGGACATTCCAACTGTTGCAGATGCCTGGTTAGGTACATGCCAAAGGGTGCATTATATTCAATGGTGGGTCTGATAAGGGCTGAGTAGAAGTGTACTATACCTTTCTTGGACCTAGATGCCAGTTGGGTGACATAGAATTATTTTCTTACTATCATGTCTACGTGTTGGTTGAAGGCCAAATTGCTATCTACATATGTTCCCAAATCACTAAGTATTGGGTCAACTCTTAGGGGTGTTTTATCAATGAAGTAGTTAGCTTGGGTGGATGATTCCCAAAGGGCATTATAATGCATTTCTTCACATTGCATTTTAATCCATGACTCTAAATTTTAGTTTTTTACTTTTTATTACCATTATTACTACTATTTAAACATCATGTGATTGTTATCTTTCATTTTATAGGCTGGCTTATTAAAAAAAATTATGATGCTAATTGAGTAATTAATTGTAATACCGAGGAATAGTCTTAGAAACTTGAAAGCTTTGTTCTACATTAAAATACTTTATATGAGAGGGTTAGACCTTTGGTTATTTCATTATTTTTGTGTTTTTTTTTACTGTTTGGGTCCATTTAGCTGTTTAGCGGCTTTTTATTTTAAATATATCATGTTATGGTTAGGATTCCACCAGTGGGGTTTGTTTTTGCTTCACAATATGAGTTTGCTTCTGGTAGGTACAGAAGCCCTAGTGCAGCCTCTTACATGTTTCTACAGGGTTCCTCTGAACAATTCTCTGGCACCAATCATTCGCTTGTGTCAGACCCTCTTGTAGGATGCTTTTGTTGTGTGGGGAATCTATGATAGCTCCCAATTTACAGTTGATCATTTCCATGATAATTTGTACCATGCATAGGCAGCTGTGTTCTCAGGATTTGTGGGATCCTTGAATTTTGACAAACTGTTGCTAGTTAGCTTTAGAATAGTTCCTGTTACTGGTTTAGTTGAGTTTTTCTGGGCTGATTTTTATTTTGAGGGAGTCAGCTTTGTAATTCGACCTCACCAATGAAGATGTGACATAGGAGGGGGGCTTGGCTTCTGATAGTGGTTGTGCGGTTTGTATGCCTGACAGTTATGTTTCTGTTGTTATACTCTAATTAATGTCAGGCTTACTGAAAAAATGTCTCCCATAAAATATTGCTCATACCATTGCAAATGACTAAGGTTACATGACTGTTTTTCTAAAGGTTAGAAATTGTTTTGCAGCTGATATGCATGCAATGTATACAGAAGACACAACTAGTATCAAAAGCCTACTAAAATAATCTGACATCATGCTTTTAGTATGAGCTGATAGGTGTGTCTCATATTATACTTAACAATCCTTCAGCCCAGCAAGTGCATTACCTTTTTAGCCCCCCTCTAAATATATCCTCCCAACACACTTATTGACAAACTTATCTCTTGTTATATAAACAAGTTCCTTAACAGTGAAAAGCAGAAGCAAATGAAAAGATAGACTTGTAAAAAGTACCATTCAACTCCATTGTGCAGTGAGGCACTCTGCCTGTCACCACACATATCATACAGATATTATTGGCTGAGCAAAATGATTATTTTGATCAGGACTCAACTCATTATTGTTTCTGTATCACACATCCTATGCTAAGAGCATATCTGCTAACCAATGTGCTCAAGTCTCTTCAATGCTGTGCACCTGCATAGATCACGGGCAGCACTGTGTATGTGCAGTCCAGGCCTTGACTCTAGAGATATCTGTAATTCCAGAGTGGCTGTAGTGCTTGATGTCTTACAACATACACAGGGATACAAAACTGCCAGGTTTCCCTCCTTAAAGTGCTATCGTGAATCATAATAGTATGTTACCTACATTATCTGGTACTGCCATGCATCACTCTAAGGTGCCCATGAATGCCAATCAGTGCATAGCAGATGCAACACATGAGACCTGCTTTGGTGCCAGTTTGCTGCCATATTTGCACTGAGATTCTTCAGGTTAAACATCATGGCTGGAGAAAGAAAGCTAATGTTCCTTTTATTTTTTAATTTTTTTAATCATCTTTATTGAATTATCACTTATGGCATAGGCAATCATGCATTTATATAAATAAAAACAAACCATATTGACATATTCTCAGTTACAAACATTATACATCAGATATAATCTTCTCTAAAGTAATTGTCAATCCAGCATTACATCGCTTAATCAGTTCTTGCCTTACCTTAAACCTCATTCCTCCTTCAAAACATTACTCTCCATGCATTGTTCCCACAATTCCTAATTTTATGTAATTTGCTCCAACCTTTTCTGAAGATCCCATTTCCAGTTCTTTTATTTCTGTTACTATATTCACTACTCAAAATATGGTTGGCTTAGACTTTGATTTCCATTTTCTAGTAATTGCTTTTTTTGCAAGGCCTTACTATGTCTGGCCAATTCAGATCCTTGTATTTCATCTCAAAAAAAAAAAAAAAAAACACTTCTTCAGTTGCACCAATTTGCTCCCCCAGTATTTCTGACAGAGTAGTCTGCAGGGAAATTTTAAAGCCTACTAACTCATTACACTCCCATAATATGTTCCAACTTATATCTTTCTTCCCCATCACACCTCCAATATTTGCAATCTACCTGAGAAAAAAATTCTTTGGAGTCTGCTTGAGGTATAAAATACCAATGCAAACACTTCAAGCAAAAATCCTAAATCTTCTATATGTTGTTGCATATTTTGGAGCCATGCATATATCCTTCCATGATTTCTTTGTGAATTGTACATCTAATCTCTCTTCACAATCTTTTCTAACTTCCTCTGATTGATTTTTATAGTCATCATGCAATATTTTATATTGTCTACTAATTATTCTTTTTTAACCACACCTTCTGTTCTAGATTCAACTAAAAACTCTACCATTACTGGTCTTTCACTTAGGATTCCACTATCCCTTTCTCTCTGACTATACTCTGATATCAATTCTTGATAGGAAGGGTAGCCTCTAGCCTGCAGTTCAGATGTAGTCTTGGCTTTTCCCCATTCTATTGCCTTTCCATCTCTAATTATTTGCTCCCAATACCTTGGTTTCTTTGCCAGTTTTCTCCAGTAAATGCCTGCCCCTCTTGAATATTCTCTGTACCCCTAATTGCAGTCATTCCTATTGGCAGGATTTCTTTTCTCCACTCCCATGTTGGTTTAGTTCTCAGAATACTTTCTGCTGCTTTATGATTATAATATTTTGTATAGCTATTGTTATTCTCCTTAAGGACTTGCATCCAAAATTCCACTCTGTCCTTATTTCTTTAGCTTTCTCCCCGTTTCATCGTCATCATTTTCCACTTTGAATTATAATTTTCTGCTTAAGCTATGCATAGGAGTCTTAAACATGTAGCTCTAAAATATCTCTTCAACCAGGTAATCCCAATCCACCTTATTCTATTGGAAGGATCATATTATCCCACATGATTCTTGCCCTTTTCCCCTCCCAGATACATTTCTTTAACCCTTTATTAATTGCTCTCCACAAATTCTCTTTAGGTTAATAAAAATATGCCTGACCTGTGTATAAAACTAAAGGGACTAAAAACATTTTCACTGTTTGTATCTTGCTATCTATAAAAAAAAGCTTCCAGTTCTTCAGTTTTTGTATTATCTTTTGTTTAGTCCCTCCCTGCATATCCTTAGTTGCCATAACAGAATCATTTAACACATACTCCTAAGTATTACATTTTATCATGTCCCCATAAATTTGAGTATTGCTGAAAAAAATTGTGATTCCTAGAGAATTTCCTGTAGCTTGGATATATATCAACATTTTTATCTCATCTCCTCCTACCCTAAATGAGCCTCATCTACCAGTAACATTAGCATCTTTAATTCTTGCATAAATATTTCCACTTCTGCTTTTTATTGACTTCCACATTTCTCTGCTTTATACACATTTTCATAAAATTTCCAAAATATTTTTAATACATCTACAGGATGTCTGATTATTTTCATTGTTATAGACTCCCTAATCTTGGCAACAATCCTTTCTACTTTCTGTTGCCTGAGTCGTTGTGCTAAAAGTTTTGTCCTCTGGAGTTATTATCAAAAAACAGTTGCTTAACAGCAATCTTTGAAAATTCACACATACTATCAAGGTAGTCCCTTTTTTAGTCCTTTTCTCTTTAGCAATCTGCAGTTGCACTCCTTATTGTTCTTTGAGATTCCTCTTATTATGCAATATTTTAACCTTTGTCAGTGCCTCTAAATAATTTTTGTTATTTCTTAAACATGTCTCTTTTTCTTTTATTTCTACCCAATTTTTAATCTCTGCTTTCATTTTACCCCAATCCCTAACCATATAATCTGAAGAAATTTTAGTCTTCCATAATAACTCCCAAATAATTTCAATTACTCATTACGTAAATCCCTCTCTTTGAAAAAACGGGTAGGGAAGCATCAGTGTCTCATTTTTACTTCATTACCATGCATTTCATCTCAGTTATTATTGGTGTGTGACCTGTAATAGTTACTGGATGTGTATCAAAACTTTCAATTTAATGCACATTCCTGTAAAATATAATTTCTGTCCAGACTAACCTAGTTATTGTACCTTGGAAATAAAATGTAAACTCTTGCAGAGTTTCCACTGCTGAATTCACATCTTCCATACCAAATATTTTGATTTTTTTTTAAAAAATCTACCCTCTTTTATTATATTTTCCTTTATAGGTCCCCCATATACAGCCTCACTGTTGCAAATCATATTCATTTCACCCCTATAAGTAATATTCCTTGCTAAAAGCTAATGATTTCTTCCAGATTTTGTAAGCTCCATTACAGCAGTTTTATGTGGAATATAAATACATGCCAGCATAATCCTCCTCCCTTGCCAGTAAACCCTCAGTACCCCAAATCTACCATTATTATTGTTTTGTTCCTCTTCTATCTCTATTGGAGCCCCTCTAGCAATTAATATCAGTTTTCCCCCTTTCCTTTGTCCCAGGTATTCCTTTGAATAACCATCCTGAAATCATTTCTTAATCAAATTTACATGCTCAGTTCTTTCCAAATGTGTCTCCTGCAGCATAGCTATTTGCACTCTGTGTTTCTTTATATAGTTCACTACTCCTTTTTTATATATATATACCTGTGAGGCCATTCACATTCCAAGATAACATGGAAATTGTTGCCATTGTGATAAGAAGTTATTGTTCCCATCTGTTATGTATAATAGATTAAAAAATGTCTGTTTTCAGTTTTTGTATTACCTGCATGCACTAATGTTTGTCAGATCAATCTTATATACAGTTATTTCTTGTCAGCTTTTGTATTACCTGCATGCACTAATGTTTGGGAGATTGATGTTTTATACAGTTGTTTCTTGTCATGTCCACTTAAAACTATGTCAGATTTACAATTTTTTTTGTTTTAATGAAAACCCTCAAAGAAAAAACATGCCCTGAGAATCCCCCCATAACCTATTAACTTAAGGCTAAGACACAAACTATGTACATCTTCAAATAAAGAAGTTTAATCCTCCTAGTAACAACAATTATCTCAGATTGAAAGCTATACCTACAGACTTTAATTAGCCTATACCTAAGGTTATCCATGCTCTCATGCATAGTGCTCCTTTCACTAGGTGCTATCTGTTTTTGTCCTATCTTTATCCCTCTTCCAGATGTAGAAAACAACTTGAGTGCTTTCAGAAAACATTAACTTTTTTCTCCATTTTTTTTCAAATACATTTGAATGAATTCCATAGTATTTATACATAACATATTAAATAACTATGTACACTGTTTACATTAGCCTGACACTATAACAGATCTTAATGTATACAATTACTTTATAAGTATGTCCAATCCATTATTAGAGTGTCTGATCAATTATTGTATAGTGTCAATCAACAATAAGATTTTTCCCCAAGGGTTGTTGATAAATGGCTTTGGATAAATTTTTAGTTCTTTAATTTTAATTTCCAATAATGCTGTGGTCTTCAGTAGGCTGTAGAAGTCTTCCAACATTGGTATTATGTTTGTATTCCATCTTCTTGTTATACACGTCCTTGAAATTATAAGTATAGTCCATACTAGATACATGTTTGACCTATGCAAATGAGGACCTTCATTCACATTTAATAATACAAGAGCTTTGTTAAATAAAATATTCATTAAATAAAGCTTTTACAAAGTTATTAATACCATTCAAAAATGGCTTAATTTTAACACAGTCAAAGAAAATGCGGTTTCAATCTGCATTGTGTACTTGCTCACATCTCCAACATTTTCCTTTTATGGAAGAACTAATTTTACTGATTCTGTCAGGGGTTAAGAATGCTCTGTGAAAGCATTTCCAATTAAAAACTTTCAAGTATTGTGTAAAGTATGTATATTTTATTGATAATAAGATATTTGTTTTAATATCTTCAGTTAACTGTATTGAGTTTCCTTTTGTTATATAGTTCCAATATGAGGTTTTGGGTGTTGTTTTATAGTTTACCAATATTTTGTAAAATTATGAAATACTATTTCCCATGTCGAAGTCATTATATATGATTTCATATATGTATTTCATAAATTTAGATATTTCTTTAAATGAAGAAATGTTAATTATTCTACTTAAATCTTGCGAATATGACAGAATACTCTGTAAAGTTAGCCAGTCCTGTTGTGGAATTTTGTATGTTGTTTTTATTACTTGCGTAGCTAAAACTTTTAGTTCTTTGATACATTGGGGCCAACAAACAAATCCTTTCTGTTCCCAGGAATTAATAATTTCTCTATATATTTTATGTGGAAAGTTCTTTGTGACTATAAATGGTGTTAAAAGATCAAACCAGATGTTTAAATCTATATTTGCATTAATAATTTTCCTAAATGAGTCAATGTAATAATGTAATAATTAATCATATGAGTTTTAGTGGGTTTAGTTATATTATATGGCATACTAATACATAATGTGTGCCATGGCAATTTGTTTTTATCTGTTATTTGAAATTTTTTTTGTAAATCATATTCATTTATTGATATTACATTTAGTAATTCTTTCCAATTTGCAGAGCAATTTGGACTTATCCAATTTGAGATTGTTTTAGATACTGATGCTTTTATATATTTTTCTATATCAGGAAAGTTTAATCCTTCCTGTTTCCATGGTCTGATATGATGTATTAAAGCTATTCTGTTTCTTTTGGGAAACCATAAACATTTTATTAGGCATGAATTTATTTCTTTAAGTATATTCCTTTCTGGTAACGGTTGTATTCCCAAGGCTATATATAGGATCTTGGGCAGTAAAACCATTTTTATTAACTGTAGTCTATCTTCAAATGTTAATATTATTTTGTTCCATTTTTCCACAGAGATTTTAATCGTATTGATGATATTATTGTAGTTTTTGAGACTAATTTATTATTATGCTTGCATAACTCTAGTCCTAGATATTTTAAGGTAGATTCTTGTTTCCCTATTATGTGATCCGCCTTAGTCTGCAGTTCTTTTGTTTTTTATTTAAAAATAAAAATTTTGATTTTGATTTATTGAAATGGACTCCTGAAGTCATGTGAAATTTGTCAATTAATATATCTAATTCTTCTAATGTCGCTTTTGTATTAGATAGTTAGTAATATGTCATCAGCAAATAGCATTACTTTAGAACTGTATTGTTCATAAAATTCTATTCCTTTGATTTTTATATTGTTATGAATTGAATCTACCAATATTTCAACAGCCATAGCAAATAGTCAGTGACATGGGACATCCTTGTTTAGTGCCTATTGTTATATGTATAGATTCAGAGGTAAAAGGACCTAACTTGACATATGCTAAATTATTTGCATATATATTCTTTAGGAGATGAACAAAGGATGTAGGAAATTCAAACAGCATTAGGATTTTGAATAAATAGTCCAAATTTAGGGAATCAAAGGCTTTCTCTATATCTAAGCCAATTATGAGTGTTTATTTTCTTTATTAACATAATCTGTAAGAGACATTATCCTTTTAATATTGTCATGTGTGTGTCTATGATATATAGATCCAGTTTGATCATTATTTATTGTTTTGGATAGTAGTATTTTCATTCTGTTAGTTAATATTGTCATAAATATCTTATTGTCATTATTTAATAATGATATAGGTCTATATGAGGTACAGGGGTTTGGGGATTTGTTTTCCTTTAAGATTGGTGTGACTGAGGAATATCTCCAAGAGGGTGGTATTAAAGTTTGTGACTGAATTTCTAATAGAGTTTTATGGAAGAGGGGTAGTATCTTTGAAGGAAAAAGTTTATATATTTCCATAATTATGCCATCTATACCTGGAGCTTTATTATTTTTACCCTCTTTTATTGTATCTGTAATTTATTTGTAGGTTATGGGTGCTTGCAGATCTAGTTTTACTTTTTCTGGTATTTTTTTTATTAGAAAATTTTTCATCTAGATTTAATTGATCGAGATGTATATTTTCTTTTTGGAAATGTTCCATATAGTGATTTCTATGAGCATCAGCAATGTCACCTATATCCGTGACCATTTTTTCCCTTTCTTTTCATGGAAGATACTTTAAATGTTATTAGCTTTTGATTGCATTTTGATTCTTGCGGCTAAATTATGTAGATATTTGGGAGAAGTGGCCAAGGTATTAATTTTTAGTTTTTCTAAAGTTAAACTAGTTTTATGTATTAGAATTTCATTGTATTTATTGTTTAATACTTCTACTTTTTCATCTCCAAATGATTTTGATGTTTTTCAGCTTTTACTGACAAAAGGTTTGGATTGTAGATCTAATAATTCAGAATCCAAATGTCTGTTTTATTATACCAAGTTAGGGTTTTACCATATGTGTAAGCTTTTAATGAGTCCCATATCATTATTTTATTTATTTCTGTGGTGTAATTAATATCTAAGAAGAACTGTAATTCAGATAATAACCAGGGTTTGAACTCTTTAATTTTAGTTATATATGCTGGAATTCTGGAGTTAAAGACTAATGGTTTGTACCCATTTTGAAGTTTTAGTATCAATGAAATGTGGTCTGAAAAGGGGCAAGGAGTGATTGAGAAATTAATGATTTTAGAGTGTAAGTCAAGAGCAGCAAATATTTTATCTATTCTACTTTGGGTAGCAAATCTGTGATATTGACGGGAAAACAACAAAGATTTATCTTCTTTAAATTTGAAAGTATCTACAAGATGAAATTATTCTACCCACTTGTTTAAAGCTTTTGATACAGCAGATGTACACAGCGGCCTTTTATTTGTAGTTTCAGAAATATGAAATATACAGTTAAAATCACCTCTTAATATTAAGTTGCCTATATAATTATTGCAAATGAAATCCAAGTGTTTTTTAACAGTTCCTGTACCAATACCTGGGAACCAGTATAGATTGGCTAGGGTCCATATTCTGTTATTATATTTAATTATTACTAATGCCATAAGGCTTTCTTTGTCTTCATACTTATAAATGAATTCTGGGTTAATCACATTTGTTTTCCATAAAATTGTTACCCCTTTTATCTTTGTCTTATAAGTGGATTGCACCAATATCATATATTCCTTAGGATTCCATTTGTAATTGTCAATTGTTTTGAAATTAGTTTCTTGAAGGAAGACAATTTGTGCTTTGTTCAGTTTTAAATATTTCAGTAGATTTGATCTCTTGCTAGGATTGTTTAAGCCATTGGTATTTAAAGATAATAAAGTTAAATCCATCTTAGTTTATTTAGATTATGTATCTTTTGTTTTATTGTGATTATTAAACATTTGTTTTATCGTGACTATTAAACATATGTAAAGTATATGTTTGAGCTTTTAAAGGAAATTATCAGTTTTATATTTTGAGCGTTTACCAGTAAAGTAATGTTTTGGTCAGGCATACTAAACATGTTTTTGTGAAATAACAAATGTAAATGAATAAATGTTAACAAAATTATGATCCGCACTAGCCGTGGAATGAAAATCATTCCTAATCTGATGGATAAACCTAAGTCCATCAGATTATCACTCATGTCTTGTCAATCCAGAACATCTGAGCTCCATAAATTGAATTATCATATGGAGAATATTTGTAATAAGAATAAGTGATATTTATATTATTTTGAACAGATATAGTACTATTGTAGATTAGACAGAATTCTAATACAATATAAATATCTACTTATTGTATAAGCAATTAATAATTACATGAAAGATAGATGACAAGCAATTCAATTATAGTAAAGTAAGATGTATTATATATAAAACCTTAGTAAAAGATTATAGCACACAGTTATTTAACATAGTCACCCTTATTGATGAAGTCTTTCAAAACATATTACTTAATATAGATAGATGGTAATAATATTTATACATAGTGTGTAGAATGCAATGTATTTTACTGGATATATCAGATGTTATATTTCATTGTTTGCCAGCATTTAAGTAATAACTTTGTTTGTTGCTAATTTACTTAAAGCATCACGTTTGTTTTATGTAAACATTGATGAAAGTTAGTGCATTTTAATTATCAGCGCATCCTTCTTCCTCCAATTTTCTACATGTAAGGATTTTCATATCTGTTATTTCTTATTATAAAATGAGTGAAATTATAGGTTAAAAACAACAAATTCACTTATTGTGATTAATGATTACATGTTCCCTTTCCATATTCATAAATTGCCATTTTATGGCATATACTGAAACTTTTTAGATTTAAATGGCAACATTCTATTTTGTATAATCAGCAAAGGTTAAACTGAGTGATTATTGTCAATTTAATACTATTTGTTCAGAATGTGATTGTTACATTGTATGACATTCCTAGTTCAGGCTTCTATTGTTTCCCTTGAACAACTTTGTCAGTTTGATATCATGTATAAAACATTAGTTACCTTGGTAACAGCTTAAGTATTATGTATGGTCAAGATGGGTTACAAAACCACAATTCAAGTTAAAGCAATTATATGACTTGTTATGCACATGTACTTATATGAGAAAATCATCATGCTTCCCCTTGATGTTCAATATAGTGTATGTCATTTATGACAAGTTAAAACAGTAGTGTTATTATACACAAGCCCATGTTACTAAACTGTCTATTGTCAATTTAATACTGTTTGTTCAGAATATGATTGTTACATTCTGTGACATTTCAAGTTCAGGCTTCTATTGTTTCTCTTGAACAACTTTGTCAGTTTGATGTCATGTATAAAATATTAGTTACCTTGGTAGCTGCTTAACTATTATATATGGTCATATTATATATGGTCAAAATGGGTTACAAAAACTACAATTCAAGTTAAAACAATTACATGACTTGTTATGCAAATTTACTTATATAAGAAAATCATCATGCTTCCCCTTGATGTTCAACGTATTGTACGTAATTTATGACAAATTAAGACAGTAGTGTTATTATACAGAAGCCCATGTTATTAAACCCTGTCTTTAATATCTAAATTCAGCAGACTGCTTAATCTTATATGACGATTATATATTTTATGTCTAGATTTACTAAAATCATACATTACATAGCTATTGTGTGTGTGTGTGTGTGTGTGTGTGTGTGTGTGTGTGTGTGTGCGTGTGTGTGCGTGTGTGTGTGTGCGTGTGTGTGTGTGTGTGTGTGTGTGTGTGTGTGTGTGTTTGTTTTTTTGGCCTGTTGCTTAGTTATTTGAGAGACCACAAGCTGTAATGCTTATTCTTATTATTAGCTCCTTCCAAGCATGTTTATATAGTTCATAGACTTTAAATTATGAGACCCTTCTAGATTGTTATAAGCATATTTCCATCATTACATACTCACATATCAATACTTCAAGCATGGGCAACAATGCCCATCCAGTTTGTCCAGATTACCAGTCACTAGTTCATATGGTGTGTTTCCAGGCTGTTCTTAAAATATCCAAACCAATATTTGTCCTGTTCCATTTTACCAGCCTGTTCCATGCAGTGGTCACTCTGCCAATGAACCACTCAATACATCTTCCATTCCCACAGATATTTCCATGAAGGAAATCTGATGACTTTCTAGCACTTCCCGGCAACCCCAAACACCCCTAGAATCAGCTATCCCCATATGCCCAACATGTCCTAGCAAGCTCACCTCCCAGACCACTGCAAAGGGTACTGCACAAGACCAAGTGTTCTTAGTCTTTCACGATAACACAGACTTCCACTCTTATGTAAGTCCTTAATGTGTTTGGACCAAAATACATTTTAAATATAAAATTGCACTTATTTTTTTTTTTTATCAAGAATTAACTTAATGAGCTAAATGAAGTGTTGGGAGGCCATCAATATGTGCACATGTGGTTTAAAACAGCCCTTTTATTTTATATATATATATATATATATATATATATATATATATATATATATTAAAACCAAAAACTTCATTGCCGAGAGTCATCTCAGAGGGTCCTCAGAGCCATTAAGCATTATCATCACTCTGTCTCTGTCACTATAGCAACCTGGGAGTGTCTGTTTCTGTTAGTGTGTCTGTGTACTGCATACCAGAGGCCCGCGATGCACCTGAAGCAAAGCTTCACTTCATTGCAACTTCAAGACGAAATTCCCTCCTTTTCAGTGAGGCAGCAGCCAGGAAAAGAATGGAAAGCAAACAGACCAAAAAAAAAAAACTCCCAACAAGCCACCACAACAAAAGATAACACATTCTTCCAGCCTTCCCACCTCTCACTCAGCAAAAGTATAAACAAACTATTCCCTGCCAAAATATCCCAAATCACAGTTTTATCCACCCTTTCCCCTGGATCCAGGCTAAAACACCAAATGTCTCTTCCTAATACACAAGCATCAGTAAACCTTGATCACAAACCGCAACGTACAGCTTTCTGGAGATGAAAATGGCAGCATACAACAGCTGCCAGACACAGCTGCATCCACACACACCATGTCAGGTTTAATCAAACAACACTCAAAGCTATGATACCTGCCATAATTGATATTAACTATGTTTAGACAGAATAATAATGACATCTGTACTAGCTGCCAGACATGATTGCATCTACGCACACCATATCAGGATTGATCAAACAGCACTCGAGGCTATGATACCTGCCATAATTGATATTAACTATGTTTAGACAGAATAATAGTGACATTTGTACTGGCTGCCAGAGACAGCTGCATCCACACACACCATATCAGAATTAATCAAACAGCACTCATTTGTACTAAGAGCTTGCTACTATTATTTAACCAGGGTATACATGACATTTCTAAATCATACTTTAACTGAAGAAGGCATTAGTCTTCATGACAGCACTTTTTTTTCAAAAGACTGTACTGTTACTGCTATTATATATGATGTTAATTTGTTACATTTGAGTCTGAACTCTGATGAATGGTACCTTGTTGAATTAGTTAATTAATTACTTAAATTATTATAAGTAAAATTAATGAACAATGAACAAGATAAGCATTCACTGAGTTCAAGTAGGGAAATAGAAACTTCTATGTTTGTATTATATGTTGCTTCTTTTGGCTTATATATAATGTAAATAGTAATCTATCTTGACCTACCTTTGTTTGTGAATAATTATTGGACTCTTTGACCATTCTGAATAAATCATTATTGTTTCTAAGTTGTTAAAAAATAAAAACAGATGACAAGTGATGTACCATATCAGTTGATACTTTGAGAGATGTAGTTGTAAGAGTTATTTTTTGGGACAACTATCTTGCAATCAGTTTTTTGTTTCTTCTTTCTAGCATCAGTCCAATGATTTGTTTCTTTTATTCTTTTAAAAGTATGGGCCATCCATTCCATTTCCTCTGGGATAGACACTATGTTGTTTTTGATGAATATAGTAGCTTCTTCTAAGTCATTAAAGGTTCTCATGTCGTTGGCAAGAAGTATTTTTATCTTGGCTGGAAAGGCCAGCTGTGCTTTAATGTTGTTTTGTTTCAACAATTTTATTATTGGCCAGACTTTTTTCCTTTGTTCTAGTATTCTGGAAAAATAATCACTGTCAAACCTTATCAGACTTTGATTGTATTTTAAGGGTGATTTTCTCCAAGCAGATTTTACTATTTGTTCCTTCTCCAGAAATGAAAGAAATTGTATAATTATGGATCTAGGTGGAGTATTTGTTGAGTTAGAAGCAGGTTTTCTCAGTGCTCTATGCACCCTTTCAATTCCAAATGAAAGTCTCTTTTTCAAGTCTAAAAATTCAGGAATCCAGGTTGTTAAGAATGAAATAATGTCTTCTCCTTCAGTGTTTTCAGGCAGACCAAAGATCCTTATGTTGTTTCTCATTTCCCTGTTTTCTAAGTCATCTATTTTGCTAAGCAGCCATGTATTTTGTTTAAGCAGAAATTCCTTTTGGAATTCTTCCTCTTTGAGTCTCCCTTCAATGTCATTTAGAGAAGTCTCTATATTTGTTATTTCTGTATGGTGTTGCTGTAATAGTTAATTAAGAGTATCAGTCTGTTTTGAGAATTTAATTTGAGATTTTCCAAGTCATTTTTAAAGCCATCCCTCTTCAAAGATAGTTCCTGTAAAGTAGATGCCATCAATTGCAGTTCTTTTTTCAAAGCAGCATCTGGATGAGAATTCCTTGAGTTGTTCATATTCAGTGACTCAATATATCTCCAAGTTATTTGACAGGAAATTTTTTGTATATCTCCACCAGAATTGATATTTATGTAGTTTATTAGTTTATATATATATATATTTCTGATGTTTTTAACTTGAAAATAATATTTTTCCCTATATTATTAAATTTATTATACTAGTTTATGGAGCTCTCAAAATTCACTGCTCTCAGTTGGCCATCTAGGCTCTACATAGAAAACATTAACTTTTAGTCTTAAAAATGTATTGCCCTATCAGCTTCTCTTCATAGAAACATAAGAACAAGATACATAGCTGCCATCAGCTACAAGCTTCTCATGTTACACTGTGAACATTTATTTGCTAAAGGAAAACTTTTCATTGCATTCAGTGTTCTCTTATTTACTTGTTTCTACTTACAACTTGTTCTTAGATCAAGCCAATGGCCTTAATCCAGTCATTTCCCTGTGCAAAACTAAGAAAAATCATATCAACTCTACTTATATCATGATCTGTTTACCTTTATAAACCATCTCTCACTTCAGCAACCCAAGACTACAGTGTATTATCTTAAGCATGCTTTTGTCCAGGCTTTATTCTCTTTTTACATTGCAATGTCCACATTTCTTAAAACTAGAAAAGATGAAAGAAAGAATGAAAGAAAGAAGGAAAAAGGGGATGCACCTGCATACTATAGTATCATGCGGTGGTGGTGCTGCGGTAGCGTTGTCGCCTCACAGTTAGACGTTGCCCGTTCAATTCTCAGTTAGAGCATCTTGTGTATAGCGACATGCGTGAATGGGTGTTCCTTCATTGAAGGTTGTGCGTTAGGCCCGCCAAGCCAGTACGTAAAAAATCTACTGCCAATCATTAGCGGACCGGAGTTCCGCTGTGGCGACCCCTAACCGGGAAAAGCCAAAAGACACACAAACAATAGCATACACAATAACTGAGACTGCTTTACTATAAACATGCAGTTTATGGCATAAAATGTTTCATAAAAATAGAGTTAAGAACAAAATGTTTTTATTTACAGTTACCTTTTCCCCTCCTATTCCCTTCTCTTTAATGTTCTTCCAAACATTAATGACATGAAGTAGGGCAATTGCTTTGAAGTCCCCTACAAGTTTAACAAAGTCAAAAAATGGCCAATAATTCCATTTTTTGTTAAGCCATATCTCACAAATGTGACTGATGCTTTGTAATCACACATTTATTCATTTATTTCTGAGTTGCTGGTTTTCTTCCCCATGATCTCCATCTTCTAACTCCAGTTTCTCATTTATTTCCAACATACTCCCACTTCTTCTAGTCAACTCCTGCACTTTCTCTGTCTCACAAGCATTTTCCTTTGAAACATCAGAAAAGAGTTCACTGCCAAACTCTCTGTATGAGCTTATTATCACAATAATAAGAAGCAGAGTCCCCTTCTGTTTGATAGGTCACTTTTTGTTGGACAAACTTTTGTATTTTCTCCTTAGCCTGTTCTGCATCAAAAAATTACTTTGATCCTCCAGCAAAAATATTCTGAAGATAGTTGGATACCATACCTTTCAACCTGGAAACATCAAAAATCTGGACAAAGGTCCATGAAAAATAGGTACACATCTGTATGCTGGTTAACATAAAATTTGCATACATAATTATGTAGCCACGCCCACTACAATGGAATTGTGGGGTACCAACTTTTAAATGCAATCTGAAGAACAGACAAAATATGATCATGAAAACACAAAATAATCAGAACAGCAATAGTGTTTTATTTATATTAATATTTGAATTTGTATCAAACTTTGAACTTGTGCAAAACTAAAATACAATTTTCTTTTTAAAAAATTTAAATTAACTGTGCTTCAGCCTTCGACATTAATATAAATAACAAAATACAACCAGAACAAAACTGTTTTATTTATATTAACATCTGAACTTGTCTAAAACTACTTTCTTTAACAAAATAGACATGCAATAATTATTCACTTTTCATCACCATCTCACTACTTTACACACTTTACAAAATTATAGAAAATAAGTTGTTTGTATAGAAATTAAAATCACATTGCTCTACTCAACATTTTAAATAATCAACAGCATGGATTTACAAAAGGACATGCTACCTGCACTCTAGCCTCTCTTTGCATATTTACTTTTCAACAATCACATTTTATTTAAACTTTAAACAATTAATGTACAGAAGTAAATCTGTAACTATCATTTATAAGGCTTCCCACTTAACAATATGCCAGCAACTACAGCATTTATAGTTAAGTAATAATAAGGAATATATGTGACAAAAAATGTAGCAGGGAATGCTTTTAATGATTTACAAGTTAACTGATATTATTTTTTTACAGATATTTGGATTTAATGTAAAACTTTTATTTCAAATTTTACAGCACAAACACAAATAGACATTTGCTAAACAAGCAATACAGTCTCTCATAAACAGACATAGCTTTAATACTTCTTTGCCTTTAAAACTCACATTCACTGAGACAGCATTGAAACCTACATTCAAAGAAAATGCATCTGGCCAGTGGTGGATTAAGTTTACCTTTGGGTTTTTACAAATCATTGGCCCCTTGCACACATTTTTAAAGCCATGCAAAAGTTCTTTGATTCACCTTCCTGATTGTATTAAATTTTAATACATAATAACAGCTAGCAGACATGAATTAGTAGCCATCACAGCTTTAAGACTGGTATGCTCATGCTCATGTAGAATCTCTAATGAAACAAAACTGGCATATTACTGATATACTTAAATAGCAGATTTGCTCCAATCATAATAATGTCAAGTTATATGGAACTGCCCCAGGGTAAGGAAGGAGTTAATATGGGTGCCAGAAGCTGCTGAAGGGTGGGAAGGGAGAGAGGGCAAGAGGAGCACTTACTGATTTAAAAAGCGTAGCATTTTTAAGCTATTTGCTACCATAACAGAAGCCTATAACTGATAGAAGCTGTATAGTGTCAGTACAAGATGAATTAACAATGACAGCAGCATAGAAATTTCATGCAAAAATACAAGTAAAGGTAGAGCTGAACCTGGCTGTTGTATTATCCAGTAGCATCAGTGATGAGATTAGCACAGCATGGCATTTGAAACCATCCATTGCTTTAGGCTGTATCGTGGTCTGTTGCTGAAAGAGGTTTATGAAGCCTTCCTCGGTAAGTTGAGGGTTTGAGTAAGCCAGTCTTAATATCATCATTTACAATTTGGAATAAGGCAATTAATCCAGGCAGAAATTTTTAACACAGAGTGCATCTTCACAAAAACTAACAAAAATTCCCAGAAGCACACAACTGAGAGACCTGAATAAGCTGCAGACTAGTGATGGAGATAAGCTAACATTTCAGGCTGTAATATGATCATAGATATTAAAAGCACTTTTTTGTTAGGCTGCCCATCACCTGAACCATTACATACTTGGTAGAAATGACTTGCAGCAAAAACACACTTTGTACTGTGCAGATCTATATTCCTTTTATGAGGTCTGTAAACGACCAGTGCCAAACTGCAGCAGCACAAGCTTTCTGAAACATTGGATTTACTAGTAAGAGTAACGATATACTCTTGGATAATGATATAAAATTTTACTCCTGGAATAATAAGGACTTTTTGCAAATATATTTTGAACATTAGTCTCACCTGGCCTTGTGCACAGATGTTAAATACTCACAGCCAGAAAACAGATACTGTGGCCTTCTGCCAGGTCTTCTAAAGAAGTTTACAATAAAAGAAATCAGGGAATTCAGACAGAATTTTGGGGAGACACACTTATTAATGCCATTCCAACTTCAAGTATTTGAATGCATTTCAACTCTAAAGTACATGTCAGAACAATGTTTGCATTGGTAGATAGAGTCCAGTGCTCTCATACACACCCTGTATGCAGTAACAGAAATGTCTTGAATGGTGAAAGAAAAATTATTTTTTACTTCTGGTCTAATAAGAACTTAGTGCACATATATATTATGAATATGACTTTTGTACTACCTTGTGAGTAATGGTCACCTACCCCCAAGTAAAAACTGGGTATATTGCCGGGCTGTGGCAACACAATCCTCTAAAAAGTTGGATATGTTAACCGTATGAAAATAGACATATGTTAGTTCCCTTAAACCAATTCACACTAAAAATCCAGAGAGTTCTAATAGGGTACTTGAGTACAAAACACCCACATACGTACTGTCCCAGATGACTACGCATGCCCCTTTAGAGAGGGTACATCAGATGCGACAGTGAAGTCTTCACATAAATAAGATAGCCATATTGCTCTTTGACAGACACTGCTGCCCAACAAGCCTCATCAGTAATCAGGCAGAAGTAATGCTATAGGTGCTCTTTTCATATATCAACTACCCCTCAAAAAATGGTAGATACTTTTCTGTACATTTCTGATTTCTCATTGATAAGCGAATGAAAAACATATGGCTAACGTTCAACTTGCAGCTTTTAGACACACACACACACACACACACACACACACACACACACACACACACACACACACACACACACACACACACACACACACACACACATGCACACTGCCCTAAACAAGCCTTCTTATTTTTGACAGTGATGATGTAACAGCACCACTTGTTAGACTGTGTTAAATTTATAGTTGTAAACATTTTGCCAATAAACATTGAAACAAAACACATGAACCAATAATGACAAAACTACCCAATTCAGAACATTTCAACCATAAATGGCCACTCATACTTCTGTCATTAAAATCCACCAACATCAGTCAATATGCACAATCTCTGCAGATGTAAAACGTCATCTAAATAATTCCACATTAAAGAGATCTGCAGCTAATGAAAAGTTGCTGCTAGCAAACAATTTTATATTTCAGTGTTTCATCTGCAAATCAATGCATGCTGCCCTTGAAGAATTGATTGCCTACGTTACTTAAAAAAATGGTAAACTGGTAATATTGCAAATGCAATAGGAAATGGATGGCAAACTGAAAACAGGTTCATAGTTACTAGGCATCAAAAGAGGACATACTCAGGACTGTAGCACCTTGCCCCATTAAAATACAATACAGTATGAGCTTGAGCAATCCATCTTTATGCTGTGGGAGTAGAGCCCACACCCACAGCCTTCTAGATCAATATACAAGTATGCTTTGAAAAGAGAAAGGAGTCTTACCTCAGTTATATATTAAAACTGAGGGGAAAAAAAAAACGGAACTTGCATGTGCCGCAGCTGGATTCGAGAAGAGCAAACACTAGCCGGACTCATGCTTTGCCTGGGGCTTTTCAGCATACAGTCCAAATGTCTTTATAATTCAAATTCCGCATGCACGGAAGATAGTAGACAGCGAACACAACCAAAAACAACTAGATAAAATTCCAATGACACCAAAAATGTCTGAAAAATGAATAAGCAACACCGGTGTAAACACGGCTCAGACAGGAACAAAATAATACTTTTATTAACTGAAAAATACGTACAAAATAAACGAACGGTTAAGCGCTTTCATCTGATAATACAGACTTCATCAGAACAATATAAATCTGGTAGAAAAGTCGTATAAATAAACTTTTTTGGCACCAAAAAGTAATATACCAATTGTGATTTAAAGAAACATTATTATGCCTAAATATATTCTTTGCAAACCTACTGCAAATAAGTGGTTGAAAACAATTTCTAAAAACATTTCTGAAAACAATTCTAAGAACATTTCAGAAGCATTTCCCCTGCATGATCACTTGCATTGCATGCTACTAATAATAATAAATAATAATGTAAATACAAATATTAATATTAACCTATTTGCAGCAGTATACTACATAAATACATAATCATAAAAATATATATAAATATAAATATAAATAAAAATAAATATATAAATGTTAAATATAAATGTTAAATATAAATAACACCTAAACTTCTTTAAAAATTTCCCTATCAAAATCTAAGCTGTAGAAAAATATATAAATATATACATTTTAAGTATTAAATATTAAATATAATAAATCTATCTATCATATTAATATACTACAGCCAAGGAATTAATGGATTGTTAAAACATTATTAAAACATCCACATACAAACTAACAAATAAAACAGCTAAACAAGTGTGTGAACTCCGTTTAATATGGTGTAATGCTATTAAAATATCAGAAAAAGAAGAAATGGGGTAAACCGACTAAAGGTCTGTAAAGTACAAAAAATCTTCAAAGCAAATAAACTATGCAGAACACCACTGTCCAAAGTAAACACTGGTTTAATAATAAAATAGTAAAAGCAATAAAAACAGTTAACAGGCAATACTATACAAAGATAAGTGCTTTCGGGCTCTGCCCTTCTTCAGATAAAGGAAAGAACAGTTATTACAATATTTAAATATCCATTTGACATCGAACTAGCCAATCAAAACTTGTATTGCACCCTCCTTTCTCTAAGGGCGGGTTTCATGGGAATATACTCATTGAGTCCTGGTGTTCTATGAGCTGAAAGCTCAATAATCCACCTCACTTCCTCTCTTTCAGTAATGTCTCCTATATTTCCCCTTCTTTTATTAAGTGAAACATTACAAATTGCTCTAAACTTAAACTGATGATCACTATTGCGCTCTATATGTTTAAAGAGGGCATTGTGTATATTTTTACACTTACAAATAAAACAGATAAACAAGTGTGTGAACTCCGTTTAATGCAGTGTAATGTTATTAAAATATACATGAATGAATGGAAGTGGTGAATACATTATGATATTAAGCCATTAAACCAAAATCAAAAATGGATTAATACTAATATGGTCATTAATACCTGGGTTCCTCGTAGCATCCGTTAAAATCTGCCATTTACTATCTTTCATGCCCAAAAGAGCCTTCCAATTGCCACCACATGGTGAAATTTCTACATGGTCAATAATAGCAAATTTAAAAGAGTGTGCGTCTCCGCTTATATTGATATGTTGATATAATACATCGTTTTTGTCCTTGACTTTAATACTATATAAATGGTCATAAATGCTTTGCTTAAACTGCCTCTCTGTTTTTCCTATATAGAAAGCGGAGCATATTGTGCATTTGGCCAAGTAAACAATATTCTTAGTGTTACAATTCCCTGCTCTAAATTTTATATATGTCTTGTTGACATCATCTAACTTACATCCCTCTGTTTCATTTATGGCATGACATTGCTTACAGGACCCACACTTTCTAGTGGTAATAGATTTCTTCTTCCTCCTATAGTTTTTGTCTGTGATTGTTTCTAATAATCTCTTAATATTCTTTCCTGTTTTGTGAACGAAACATGTGTGTTTACCTAAAATAGTTTCTGTCTCATCGTCCACTGTGATCAGATTCCAGTGTCTCCTAATAATGTTCTTGATATAATTCACGTGTGGTGAATATGTCAAAACACAAACCCGATTGTTATTCTGTACATTAAGTGCAGATGCTCTGTTGTTATTTATAAATTGTCTACCCAATAGTGGGGGATATTTCTTTCCCCATTCATTCCTAACATAATCTGTAACATTTGCCAGTAGGAAATTGGGATATCCCCTATTTATGAAAATAGACTTGACAAATTCTAGTTCTTTGTTCATAATGTCAATAGTAGAAGACATGCGGGCTGCTCTAATACACTGCCCTTTAAATACATTTTTAAGAACATGCCGAGGATGGTCACTGAAAAACTCCAAATAATCATTTGAAAATGTATCCTTCCTGTAGATTTGTGATAAAAAAACTGTTATCAGAATGACTGATATATGTGTCTAGGTATGCTATACCACTATTATTTACTTTATAAGTGAATTTAAGAAATTCACTAGAACTATTAATGTAGTTAATAAATGGCTCAATCTTGTCAGTGGGTCCATTCCATAACAAAAACATATCGTCCAGGTATCTGGTATAGTATGTAGCATGCTGGAAGAATTCACAGCCAAAAAGGTATTCCATTTCCCATTCCAACATGACCAGGTTGGCAAATATGGGAGCACAAGATGCTCCCATTGCTACCCCCCTGGTTTGTCTAAAGTATTCACCTTCAAAGTAAATAAAATTAAAATCTCTCCACATTTAGACCTATAGTCTCAGGTAGTAAGTCTAAAATTTACCCTTTGGGGGTGGCCATTGACAGATGGGTCAAGCCTGTTTATAATAAAATCCCACACCTTATCAAGGATTCATGGATGTTTTTAGCCCACCTCAGTTCCGACATTTGGAGTAGTAACTTAATTTTTATTACCATAGATGTCATTGATTTGTTTTCTAGCATTCCTAAAGATATTGGATTATTATATTTTAGCAACAGTTGAGAAAATACTCTGACATGGAATGGGACCATATATGTCTCATCATGGAATGATGGGAATGGTACTAGATTTTACACACACACACACACACACACACACACACACACACACACACACACACACACACACACACACACATACACACATATTTCCTTGGCCAGCTTTGCCATAGTATTTCAAAGGCCAAATTGTAACATTTTATCTACAATTCAATTTACTAAATTCTGCTTTTGACCATGCCTACCCTTCCCTACCAGCTGACTAAAATTAGTTTTTAGCTCTAACCTTCCTATCAATATTAGAATAAGTATGACTACTTCCTGATTATAAGTGTCTTGGGTCATAACTCATGGTTATGGAAGTAAGAAAAAGCAGGAAAAAAATAAAAAAAAAAATGTGTGTGCTGCAACAGCAAAATATATAGTATTAAACCAACCACCCATATTAAGGCAAAATGAAAAAAAGGCATGGCTGTTTGCACTATTTTAATAAGCTTTGTTTGTAAGTATTGTACTTCACTGAGTTTATAGAACAATTTGAGCTAATAATATTCATCTGCGTCAGAATCATTTAATTTTCTTTTCCAGACAAGAACTAAACTTGTCTTCAGTCGAAGGAAGTACATGAATCTGAACTGTAGCTGCTCCTTTTTCTGGTCGAGCCCATGTTTGAACTGGTATCATTATGACCCTAAAGATGGGCTCAAGTTTATTTTATATAAATGTAAAACCAGTAGCTCACATACAGTGGACTTTGCAAAAGGAAAGTTTTCGGCAGTGACCAATGCCAGTCAGTCAGTATTAACTATTTCCAGAGTAAATGTTCAGGACTCCGGAGTTTATTACTGTGCCATTCCTGTAGTACAGTGAGATATAGATACCCACCCCCTGTACAAAAACTAACAGTCCAGTGTCTCAACTGGCGGAACCTGGGCTATGCCATTCAGAATATTGGATTAGCTGCTGCTGCACCTGTACTGAAGTCCATCTGAGATACATGTTGCTGCTGCCCAAACATAAACAATCAGACAGTCACACCCCTTAAGCCCTCAGCTGAATTCAGACTGCCTGGCAGGCCACTCATGATGCTGATGTCATCGCACACATGATGATGTCAGCGGATGATTGCCGAGGAGGAAATTTTTTTTTTTAAAAGGCTGGAATTAATCAGGAATAAAGGGGGCCAATCAGAAATTCATGGTATCCCATTATTTGGACCTCAAAATCATTAAATGCTGAGGAATTTGGCACAGTTGAGAGGTATGTTGGATACAGGAGCTTGAATCTCAAATCTGTTTCTCAACATTCCATGATTGCTGGAATAAATTAGATCCTGTTCTGCCTAGTGTATAGTGAGCTATCATTTTCCACAAACACTCTTCTGTCTCCAACTTTTAGTACTTTGTCTTTCTGCCACAGTTTTGTCAGAATCAACTCTTTCTGCTGGTAGGATTGCATCTTTACTAATAGAGATTGTGGCTGCTTTTTCATAGCCAGGTTTCGAGCATACACATGATATGCCATTTCAATTAACAGCTCTTGCTGTGTAATACCAGTCCAGTTGCTTATTTGTGCTTTTATTAAATTAATACAGTCTGTTCCTTTCAGTTTCTCTGGTACAGCAGAACATCTCAGGTTTTCCCTGCATTATCTGTCCTCGAACTCTACCATTTTTGAAACATTTCTTCTTGAGCAGTCTCATAGTCAGCCAGCCTTTTCTTCATTTCAGCCTCTGATTTTTGCAGTTTTATCAGCTCATCTGAATATCTGTTTAAAGCTTCTTCCATTTTTTTCCATCCTTTTATTAGCTGAGTTGAGATATACCTTCATGGATTTGAATAATCATCTCTGAGCATACTTCAGTTTTTTTTTTCTTCTGAATCACTGAAAGTTGTGTCTTGTACCAAAGCTGGGACTTCACCTGCTTTTTTTCTGAACAGCTGCAGGATTCTTCCCAGAGAGTGTTTTCCCCTCACCTTTTGTGGTTGATTTTGTTTGAGGTTCTTTAAATTTCTTATTTGCAGCCATCCAGGTGGTATACTTCCTAGCCAGTAAATGAAATTTACTCAGAAAGACAAATTCACTGGCTCTCTTTTCTGTGTTTCTGTTTTCACACTGGGAAAGATGAAATGTAGCTGTTACTCAGTATACAGCCATCTTGGAAGTCGGTAGTGCACTCTTAGAGCATAAAGGTGGTATGTGGAAGAGTCAAAAATCATGCGGTATCTCCTCCATTAGGATTTTAGCTAAAGACTACCACAGAAGGTTTATTGAGTGCCTCAGTACAAGACTGAAGCCTAGGATAGATTAGTGCAGACTGTCATCCTTGCCATCAGCATCTCATGCAAAGGATAACAGTATCTCACCATTATGATGATATGAAGCACCACAGTCTTACATAAAAATACATACATATATACAAATATTTCAAGCACAGGCATTAATGCCCTTCTAACCTGCCACTGCACCAAAATAGTTGTTCCCATAATAAGTGTGTAGGCTGTTCTTAAAAAATATCTAAACTACTGCATGCTTTAATACAATTTGGTAGTCTATTCCATGTATCAGCTGCTGTCTCAGAGAACCAATTAGTACACTTCTCATTCCTATAGAATCTTCTACATAGGTTGTCTGATGATTCTCTACTACTTTTTTGTAAAATCTTTTTATTAAATTTTAAAACAGAATGAAAACAAGATACAGCATTAACAAAACATAACAATCAAAAAAGAAAACTATATACAAGCGCCATAACAAAATTGAAATAAATAAAACCATTAATACTTTTCCAATAAATCTCTAAGTTTTTGCCAGGCTAAATAATGATGCGCAACATTTGATGTTCTCGTATAGACAGTTTGCAATCCTTTAGTACATATAATCCTTGCCAGACTAACAAATTCAGTGAAAGAGAGGATATTTTTAGTTTTCCAATTCATAGTAATAATTTTCTAGCGATAGCCAAAATGGACCAAAGAAGAGGCATTTGTGTTTAAGGTATGAAGTCTGGAATCGGGGTATTAAATAAAATCAAGTAATTAATAACAGTAGTTATCCAACCATAATGATTAAGTAAAATTTTTGAACTCTTCCCAATATGGAATGACCATTTCACATTCAATAATCATATGAAGCCAATCTGCATTTATAGTCTTATTACATCTCCAAATAATATAGTTTCTCTGTTTTATAAATTAAAGCAATCTTATGAGGAGTTAAAAAAAATCTATGTAAGTACTTCCAGGTAAAGATTTTTCAAGAAGGTGATGGCGTAGTATTTCCGACAGATTTTAAAGATATTTTTTATTAACATCCAAAAAAACTTCTGCATTAACTTTTTGTTGCATAATTCCAAAAAGACAAAGGCTATAAGTTTCATCCATAAAATCCTATGCATTTTTGACGAAAAGGATTTATTCTTAGTTAAATCACTATTAATATTAAAGAAACATTCAAACATTTTTGGAAAGGGGTTTTATATTCATATTTAAAGATATTTTAATTTATTGTTAATAAATTCCTTAAAAATTTGTATACTTAACTGTTTTTGTCAATATTATATCTAGCCAATGAATGTATTTTATTACCATCAAAAATTGATACCAAAATTTAAAGTCATTTACTTTGAGATCAAGAATTTTACTTAAATTAAAAGATTCTAGACAACCAAAAGAATACACTATAGGAAAAATTAGAATTAATTATTTAACAAAGTAATCAGTTTCCAAAACTCTCTTAAATGTAGACATAATATAGCTAACAAACGGACTTGAAGTAGAATTGTTTCTAGTGTTCATACAAAACATCTTTTAGGAACCAATATATTCTATTAAGAACAAATTGTAAATTAACATTAATTTCAAGTTTATTATTTGAAACTAATATAATTTCATGTAGACGTTTCCAATTAGATGAAATGAATAAAAAGAGTTTAGCCAATGAATTACTATATATATAATAGCAGATTTTGTATATAATTCAATATTTAGAAAACCAATACCACCTTCTTCCCATCTCTTTACATGGCAATCGAAAGCTATTCCTGTTTTTGAGGATACCACAAAAACTTAAGTAGAATAGAATTTAGATATTTAAAAGTCTTTTTGGGTGGAAGTAAAATCAATGACTGTATATAAAATAACAATTTTGGTAGGATTATCATTTGGTAGGATGTAAGTCTGTCCTCTATAAGAGAGAAAAAACAGTTTATTCCCCTTATTAATTATTAATTAAAGTACTGTAACAATGAAATATTTATAATTTACCAAAATCAAATCTTTCCAACTACATGTAATACTAATTCCTAAATATTTAAGCTGTATATTCTCCCAGTTAAATTCCCTATTTTTTAAAAAATTAGTTTATTTTATTAATTATTAGTAATGTTTCTTTTTTGTGGTTAAAATTTAAACATGAAATGATCTCAAATTATTTAATTGAATTAAGAATATGCTCTAATGAAGAGTCAATATGACCACTTTTTAATAAGATGTCATCAGCAAATACATTTTGGAGGAATAATTATTATCTATGGAAAGCCCTTTTATCCCTATATTAGTTCTAACAAAATTAGCAAAAGACTCAATTGACAAAGCAAATGCAAAGGAGACAGTGGACATCCTTATTTTGTGCCTTTTAATAGTTTGAAGAAGCTTGATAAAAAGGATCCTATTTTAACAAAATATAATGAGTTCTTATACATCTCCCTTAATAAGTCTATAAATACTAAGGAAAATTATATTTTTGAGCACTTTGAATAGGTAAGAACAATTAATAGAATCAAACACTTTATCTAAGTCTAAACTTATAATCAAGAATTATTTCTTATTTTTAGCAACATGAATTAATGAAAAGAGTCTTTTAATTTTATCATGTACTTTCCTATTTAAAATAAAACCAGTTTGATCATTTTCAATTAAACCAGATATCATAAGATATAATCTTTTCATCAGTATAGATATAAAAATGTTATAATCAGTGTTTAAAAGAGAAATAGGATGATAAGAGAAGCATAGTTTTGGATCATTATTTTGTTTCAAAATGGGTGAAATCATTGAAAACTTCCAAGAGGGAGAGTATGTCTATCTTCATCAAATGTATTTAACAATTTTAGTATATCATCTATTATCTATTTTTTAGTATTTTATCAGGAATTAATTCATATAATTCAGAAATTATACCATCTAACCCTGGAGCCTTATTCATTTTTAGAGTTTTAATTTGTTGTTTTAGTTCTCTAAATGGGAATACTTTATCTAATCTTAACTTTTGTTCTTTAGTTAATTTATGTTTTATATGTACTTTTAGAAAACCATCCATTAAATCAGTATTAAGTAAGGTTAACGTATTATTATTATTATTATTATTATTATTATTATTATTAATAATAATAATTAATTCATAATGTATTCTAAAACATTCTAATATATCTTTTAGAGCAGTTGCTTTCTTAATGGGATCTTTATATGCAATCCCTTTAATATGATTTAAATCATTTAATCTTTTTTGATCTAATAGCTAAACTATACATCTTTTGGATATTAATAGAATATGGTTGTAATTTTCAATTTTTCTATATTTATTGAGATTTTATGATGTAATATTTCTAAATATTTCTTATTTAAGGCTTTCAATTCAGGATTTGCAAACTTATCATTGGGTTTTAAGTTTAACTTTAATTTATCAATGTTTGACTGCAAAACAATTAACTGTTTATCCCACCCCTTTCGTTATGTTGATACCAAGTCTTAATTCTGCTGTATACATAAATGTTTCCCACAAGATAACATCATTAACTTCACCATTATTATTAATTTCCATCAAGAGATTCAATTCATTTAAAAACATTCTTTAAATCCTCAAATTTTAATAATATAAGTAGGAATTCTCTGACAAAATGCTAAATCATTAGGTTTCAGAGTAATATTAAAGATAATTGCATTATGGCCAGGTCAAAGGACAAGAAATTATTAATACTTCATCAGTTTTAGAATATAACCCATTTAAACTGGACTCTAACTATATTTGCTTAAGTACCAAATCTATATGAATAATGTGTATGATTAATTTTAAATCATATATGTCCCTTAAATTCACTAAATTTAAGAAGTAATTCAAATGTTTAGCGTGTGCAGATAATCTAAGTTTTTATCTACAGTAGTATCTTTTTCTGAGAAAATGCAGTTAAAATCACCAGCCAATATAATTTCCCCCTTTTCAATATAAAATTATGACATCTAAATATTTTAACCCCCTTAGAACCAATTCCAAGAATCCAATATACATTAGCAAACATATAATACTTTTTATTGATTTCAACTATTACCAATCCTAGCATGCCATTTTTATCAGAATAAGTATCAATTACTTTAGGAGGCATAACTGATGACTTCTTCCAAAGTACAAGAGCGCCTCTCCTTTTCAAACTAAAATGTGAGTCCACAAGGATTGAATAATTCTTAAATAACTATCTATCTACATCCTTAGTTAACAGATGGGTTTCAGATGAGTTTCTTGTAAAAAACAATGTCGGCTTTATTTATTTTTAAATATTTGATTAAACTACCTCTATTGATAGGGTTATTTAGACCATTACTATTTAATTTTAATAAGATTCATTTATAAACTGAAATCATTACAGTAAAATAACTCAAAAAAGCTTAAATCATGGTTTAGAAACAAGGACTACATCTAATTTTAACAAATTTTGTTATGGATGGATTCATAAAAATAACAATTAAATTATGATTTAAAAATATTTACACCATCTAACATGGAATAAAATAAAATAATGAAGTTATCATACAAACCACTCACAACCACCACTGTAACTCTACCCAATGTCTGTCTTTTGCTACTACTTCTTAATATAACATAAATAGCAATGTACTGTGTAGAATAAAGCACACACAAGTTATATACTGTACTTTTCTAGGAACTAACATCAATATAATATGCCATTACTATTAATATTTAAAATATTATACCAGTCAATCAACAAAAGCTTAAATAAAGTTTATATAAATGTATTAATAATTAAATCAACAACATCCATTAAATCTTTACTTAACATAAATAAAACCTACCAATAGAACAAAACTAATAAAATGCCAGACAAACATCTTATTTACATTTTCACAATACTTCTATTTATTTTCCATAGGATGAATTTATATAGCCAAAAAAGAAGGAGCTTTATACCAAAACTGTGTAGCCGTAATAACATAAGTAATTTTTAACACTAAAACAACATCAGTGTCAAGTGACTATGTTCAAATTACATAAGCTGAACAGGTTTTCCCAAAACTGTGCAATTTAACAATATTATTTCACATAGAATCTCACTCATCACTCCCAAGCTCCCAATATCTTCTAGCTAAGATATTTAAAAAGCAAACATAAACAATACAAACCAAATAGCACTTGCTTCTTCTAATGAACTTTCTGCAGCAACAGCAACAGATACTATATAGCTAGGTAATAAGACAGTGCAAATCCACAAACAACTCTTATTGTAGAGTTATGGAAAACCATAAAATATGTTTCTTCAGGATATAAAGAAATAGCCACTATACCATCAAGTAAGCAGATGCTTATAATTTTATGTCTAAAGGTAAGCATTTCATCAAATGGTACCACTACACTTTAGTTTCAGACTTAACATTTAAATAATGCAATCATTCTAGGAAGGTGACACATTATTTCCAAAGAGTAATGGCTATTCACCAAATCACCACAAAACAAAACACCTAACACACAGGCAAATTCTAATGCTGAGTTTCCACTCTGTACAAAGGTAGACTGACTACAGAGCACAAAGGCTAAAAGGGTGACAAATATTGAATTAATATAATGCATCAGTAGTTTAACTTGACATATATTATGAAACTTCTGTAACTGTATTCCATGTCTAAGCATAGTATTTATAAGGAAAATGAGTACATGAGAACATGTCATTTTACTTATACCTATATTCATGTAACCCGCCTAATATAGAGACACAAACAAACAAAACAACAGATTAAAAATACAAATCAATCACATTTCAGTGCATGCTCCTATGTAAATAAGTGCCATAAACAAAAAATACTGAGAAGGCAGAGAAGTGTACAGTAGGCAAATTCCATTCCAAACTATCTTACATTTCAGAACAATTCTGTTAGATCTAGTCTGAAGCAAGGAGAAGTAGACATATTGAAACCTGAATGTACTAATTACATCTATCTTTTATTGTCAGCATTTCAAATCAATCCCCACCAAAAAAGGCAACTTCATAATTAGTGTAGGAAGGTAAATATAAATCAAGAGTACATTTTGTAAGTGGTCTGTCCATTTAGTTATAGTTATATAATCATATAAACAGCTTAAATAATATACTGAAAGTTGCAACATAGTATTTTCAGTAAAACTTAAAGTAAACATAATGTGAAGTTATATTTAATCTTACATATTTTTCCTTGTTTCACCAATGCATGTTAAACTTTAACAGCAGATTATGACAAAAAATATATTGCACCAAACTGACATTTTTGATACAATGCACTATCTCTTTTATTAATGCTAAATACAATATCAGTAATTATATACCTGCAAAGATTAGAGCATGAAGGAAACTATTACATCATATTACTGTAGAAAATACTTTCCTGTTCAGCTTAATAGATGCATAAATGAAGTATGTAAATACCAACACATTCCCTGGGATTTAGTAAGGTTCCGTGCAGGAATAGCTTATTCCTGCATGGAGATGTCCGTTTAAGAGCAGCATGACAGCGCGCCATGCATAGTAATGAAGGCGCACTGCCTCTGCTCCTAAACAGACATGGAGTGTGGACAAGTGTAGGGGGTGTGTCTGAGAGCTCTCACAATACACACACCCCTACACTCTGGAAGTGCCGTCTGGCAATAATAATGAACGAGAACTCTCATAGGAGGCTGCATACCTCCCAACTGTACAAATCATCACAGAATGTCCACGTCATGGCCATACAGCACCCCAATTGTCCTTGCAAATCACTGGGATGATCTCAGGATTGAAGTCGGTAAATGATGCATACATTTCAGTGTCTGACTTCAAATCCATGATAAACTGTATATTAAAACAAATCATGTTACACTAGCAGCTGTCCCAAGTTTATAAGAGCAATAATGAAAATAAATCTGTAGTTGTACAACAATTTGTCAAGCTTTGTCCAGATAGTGTGCCTGAAGAGGTTGAGAAGTATGGGGGGTTGCTAGGATGTCTGCCAAATGTGTAGATGCATGCAGGAATCCACAGCAATAAGTGAAACCTTTCCTCTCCAGGAGAAAATAGCAGTAGAAACATTTTTTTATCGAGCAGATTAAATTTAACTGTAGATGCATGGGTTTGCCCCTTACTTAGCTACGCATACTGTAGCTTAAATGGCACAAGAAGATAAATAGCAAGATACATGCAATTGAAGCAGTACTGCAATAGTATAGTGGTTGGAGCTTTTGCTTTGCAAGCAGCTATTCCTGGTTCGATTCTCACTGTAGTAAATTCCATTTTCCATGTGAAATCACTTTATGAACATTTCTTACCATATAACCTACTAAATAACATATATTTGTGAACTGGAGTATTGCATTAAATGCAGATGTGAGGTGTCATTGTAATAATGTTGTAAAATCCACAGATAAACACAAGTGCCCCATACAGTATATGTACACTTGAATCAGGGATACAAACTGAAGGTATAATGTGTAATGAATGATAAATCCATAGAGTGTCCACATCCACTACTTTCCCAAGAGCCATGTTACATTTTGGTCTAAATTAGTGCAGGGGTAAGTGGGAGTAAGCACTTTTAAGCAGTAGTAAGTGGGTTTAAGTCCATTTGTGTGGGGGTAAGCAATGCACACACAGGTTGAGCAATATTGAACCTAACTCTCTGTAAGCATATTTAACCGGAAGTTAGCATTGCTTACCATCTCACAAACCTGCTTACAACTACTTAAAAGTGCCTTAATCACTCAACAACAGCCACTGTTTTTCCTAGCAACAAAATAAACAGCTCTTGCAGGTCTTGAACCCAGGACCCTGTACACTATAGTCACAGTAGTTAACCAGTAAGCCATCACAGCAATATATAAGATTGAGGTATCCTCAAACAGATCCTCACTATAGCAAAATCAAAATTTACATGTGAAAGGAATCTATATACAGTTTTATGTTGTATAACCTACTACATAACATCAATATGTGAACTGGAGTACTGCATTAAGTCCAGATTTGTAATAAAGCATTGAAATCCCCCAATAAACACAAGGACCCCATACAGAGTACACACACATGAATTCTGGATACCAAACAAATATATAACATGTAATGAATGATAAATCAATGCCCAACAGCAAATAGTGTGCAAATTTAAAATTAAGCAATGCTAAGCATTGCACACCCCTGCTTACTAGGTGTAAGCAATGTGTAGCCAGCTAAATCAGTTTGCCCATTGGTATACCCCTTTAAGCAATGCCAACCTTAGGTAAGCAGGTTTGTCCATAGCTTAGCATTTTCAAAACCGTCCAATCATGGGAATTGCAGGAAAATGCCCCTATTTAAACCCCACAGGTGGGAATACATCTCATAACTGGTTGCAGCTTCCTCCTGTAGGCACTATGGCTGGTGTGGGTGAAAGATCACCCTTCCAGGCCCAGTGCTGGGGCATCCAGGAGTCCAAAGTAATGGCAGGACTCCTTGTTAAAGACCATGACCAGAGACTGCTGCAGTGCCAGTACCAGGGTTCCCAATATAAAGCGGAAGCTTGGAACCATCTCACCCATGACCTCACCAGTGCCACTGGCATCCCTTGAACTGGTGAGCAGGTCAGGCATCACTATGCCAACCTGAAATGGAGAAAGAGGGAGCTCTTGGATCAGTGGATCCAAGAGGCATGGCAAATGGGTGATGTCCCACCATGTGTAAGTATCATTCTACTACCTGTTTAATAATTGCCAGCTCATGTATATTATGTATAGGTATGGCTAAATATTCCTCTTATGTCTTTGACAGTGGCATACGAGCGGGCTGTGAATCAGGAAGCCCATGCCTGTAGGCCACAGAGGCTGCATCATGAGGCAGGTTAGTAATAATCTTGCATGTACTGTCATAAGAAATAATCTAAAAGTAGTATAAAGTTAATTGCCAGTATAAAACCTGTATTGTGTATGGCATGTACTGAATAAATCAGACAATATGGCAGGAAGAGTCTCATATAGGTTGTATGTAATTGTATGTAAATAAAAGGTTAATAGCCTGGCAATAAAGGTCTAACTCCTAGACTGCTTGTGTTTACTTTGGTATCATATGGTAATGTAGTGTTGCAATCTCTTAATAGTACTGTTGTATTAGGCACTGTTACCCACACTGTGCTACATAAATAAAATGTGTAGAAATGTCTGTATATGACTGTTGTAATCACAAGGTCATAATGTACAACCGAGAGAGATTTAGACAGAAAACAGTGAAAAGATACCCAACATAATCCAAATAGCACACTCAACTGAGACGTGAAGTGTTGTATTTTTAGCACACACAGCTATGGTTCGAATTCTGGGAGTGGTAATAAGCTGTATGCAGAATCATACCCCACAACTGTACAGATATTATCAGAAAGTCTAGATAATTGGCATAAGTCCCCTGCCTGTCACCCTGTCCCCCTGGCAAATCAGTAGATGATCCCAGAAGTTTAGGTAGCAAATAATGATATACAACTGATTGTCAGACATCATAACTCTCAGAAATATATACATAAGAACAAACCTGTCACTCTAGCAACTCACCAATGTGTTATGAGAGTAATAAACAAAGTATGTCCCAACTCCACCCCCATGTTGTGAAGCTATGATCAGAGTGTATGCAGTAACAGAGTGAGACGTATGTGCATAATAATAACGTGTAACCTGGTAATATGTGTGGCAACATTCAGGTAGTGTTAACAAACATTCCCCCCACAGGTCTGTCAGATACAAAAACTGTGCCTAGAAATAAAAGATTGAAATACTGTTTAGTCTGGTATTGTATGGCAGTAAAATAAGTGTTGCAGTATCTCTGAATAATAAGGTATTACTCATCACTGTCATCCACACAGTACTACATAATAAAACTGCCTAGGAAACCATGTATAAGAGTGTTGTAATTACAAGGTCAGATTGTAAAACCACAGGAGACTTATAGACAGAACTCAGAGTAAAGATACACAGCAATATCTATATAGCACACTCAACTGTGATGTACAGTTTTTTTTTAGCAGACACAACCATGGTTCAAATCCTGGGATTGGTAGTAAGCTGTATGCAGAATCATACCCCTCAACTGTACAGATCTGTCCAGAATGTCCAGATAATTGGCACATATCTGCTGCCTGTTACCCTGCCCCCCTGGTATATCAGAATGATAATCTCTGACATTTAGGCAGCATTTAATGTCATATAACTGACTGTCAGGCCTGTAAATATTTGGAAAATGTATATGAAAACAAACCTGTCATTGTAGCAACTCACTAAAGGTTTATGAGGGCAATAGTCAAAATATGTCCCAGTTTAACCTGCATGTTGTCAAGACATGCCCAGAGTGTGTGCAATAAGAGATGGAGAGGTGTGTGCATAACATCAACCTGGAATCTGGGAATATGTGTAGAAACAGTCAGGTAGTGTTAACAAACAATACCGCCACAGGTATACTAGGTAAGAGGTGTATACTGCAGGTAAAACACAGTTCATGTATATAGTTGTCTACATCCATACAAATATCCAAACTAAGGTCATAGGGTAGTGTAATAATACCTGTAAGGTACAGATCACAGCACTGACTAAGAAAGTAATGAGAACTACAGTGATATACAAGTTGTTAATTGACATCTTTATCTCCCTCCCCACCATATCTGCAACAATAAACTAAATACACAACTCAATCGCTATGTGTACAATTAACTCTACTGTTAGGACATATGTCCTATTGCTTGATAAATATTGAAATTTATTTCCATGCATGTGCCATGTTGAAATACTCCCACATTGGTGGCATGCTGCCCTCAGTGTACCTGCATGCTGTTGTAATGGCCACTGTGGTTCCATATATGCATGTGTTCTGTTTGCTATGCAACTGTTCCATATCTGGTGTTTTGGGTTAATGGGAATATCTATGCATGCGGTTATACCTAATCCTGGAATGTGCTGACTATTACTAACCCACATATGTTTTAAAATTGAAACCACCAAACAAGTCCTCCTGCACGAAAGGCAATTGCACGGCTCCACAAAGCAAGTACATCCAAAAAGAAAATGATCCAGCAAACTATGACCTGAAAAAAGTTTATTAATTAAAGCAGCATAAAAATATGGTTACTTGTTTTTTATGCTGCTTTAATTAATAAACTTTTTTCAGGTCACAGTTTGCTGGCTCCTTTTCTTTTTGGATGTACTTAAAATTGAAACACCATAGCATGTTTGGGAAGGCCGGTCCCAGCGGACCCACCTCTCCCACCTCATCTGGCCATGGCACCAGGCACTAGCAAGTCTGGATCCCACCCTGGGACCTCCTCATCTGCTGGTCCTGCACCACCTTCAGGTGGAACTGCCTCAGGGGATGGGGCTTGCCCTCCTCGGGAGTGGGCGTGGACAGGATACTGTCACCCATCGTCAGGTCCAGGGTGTGGTGTGTAGGGAGCTCTGCAGGGAGTTTGGAGATCTGCTATACCAGCTTGAGGGCCTCGTGTTACATTTAGAGGGTCAGCCTGCCCCTCCCACCCAGCCCCCAGCACAGCCGCCTTTGGGGCCGTGAAGGTGCAGTGCTGACTGCCCATGGGTGGGGACCTCAATCCCACTGTTTCCAATAGGGAGTTCATGGACTTCTGACTTCCAAACACCCCTCACCATCCAAGGTGTTTACCCCAACATGTGTCATATACCGCCCCTGTATACTGTCTTGTCTGTCTTGTCTGTTATCCTACACAACCTGCCTCCCCAAATATACCTACTATCCCTCCCCAACATCCCATTCTCACCTTAAAAAAAGGGCAATCTGTCCCCCCCCCAAAAAAATCACCCCGTACATAGCTGTCCATTTTGCACATGTGTCCACTGGACACATGTAATCTGGTCTAATTGGCTTCACAACATATTATTGTTGTCCTCACCCCTCTCTCAGGGGTGTGAGTGTCCAAATCTACCTCTAAATCAGTGTATATGCACAGTTGTTGCTGTAGAAGAAATGGGCAGCTATGGACCTTCCCTACACCTGTCCTGCACATCCCTAGCTATTTTACCTACTGTCTTTCCCTCTTTGTGCCCCTTTTTTACCACTTTCCTATCAACTGTTTCTCTTTTCTTTTAAAGAAATTAGCGCGGGGGTAAGTGGAAGTAAGCACTTTTAAGCAGCAGTAAGCGGGTTTAATCCTGTTTGTGCAGGGGTAAGCAATGCCTACACAGGTTAAGTAATTTAGAAACTGTAACTGGAAGTTAGCAGTGCTTACCTTCGCGCAAACCCATGCAAACCCACTTACAACTGCTTAAAAGTGCCTTAATCATTCTATATCAAATGGCCCTTGTTCTGCCCAGCAACAAAGTATACAGCCTTTGAAAGTCTTGAACCCAGGACCCTGCACACTATAGCCAGTGTGATTTACCACTAAGCCATGTCAGATATACATATCCCTGATGTTTTCACAAACATATCATCCAGCACAGTCATTCAGCAGTACAGGAAATGTATTTATACTTGTAGATGTGTGTGTGTGTGTGTGTGTGTGTGTGTGTGTGTGTGTGTGTGTGTGTGTGTGTGTGTGTGTGTGTGTGTGTGTGTGTGTGTGTGTGTGTGTGTGTGTGTGTGTGTGTGTGTGTGTGTGTGTGTGTGTGTGTGTATGTATATATATATATATATATATATATATATATATATATATATACATACATCTATAGATATATATGTCTACATATATATATATCTATAGCAATATATATATATACATATATATATATATATATATATATATATCAATATATATATATATATATATATATATATATATATATATATATATATATATATATGTATGTATATACAGATATATATCTATAGATATAAAAGAGAACACAACAAATACATATATGACCAAAGGCACTGTTAATGGGGGTGAGGAGGCCCAAGCTAAGTACCTCTTGTAATTATTGATATCACCCCCTCCCCACAGCCAAACAGATCTGCCTTGCAACACATTACTAACACTTGCAAGTCCCATACCCAGGACCCTACACAACATAGCCACAAGAAGTTAACAGTAATCCATCCCACCTGTATGACGTCAGCAATTACATATGCAGTACAGTCTGGCTACGATAGGGAATGTACAATGTGGAAGCAATAAACATTCCAAAGATACATATACACATGCACATATATGCAGATACATACACACACACATATATATATATATATATATATATATATATATTTATATATATATATATATATATATATATATATATATATATATATATATATATATACATATACACACACACACACACACACACACACACACACACACACACACACACACACACACAGATATGTATAGGAAGATACATATTTATAGGGTGCACAGCATATTGAACAGCCAGTATTCCTACAGTTGCTACCTTTTAAAATGGACAGTTATTGCATGAAACATATACCCACAGAGAAGTCAAAGGATATGACACCACACACAGGTTTGCATATATAAGAAATGTTTATTTGTGTACTGTTACAGTTGTGTATGCCACGTCCAATAGCTGTTAGGTGTTTGAAATACATACTGAGTAATGCAACTATCAAGCAGATAATTTTATACAGTAATCCGAAAGCATAGCATATGTTGCTGTCCAGGCCAAGGCCTTCAAATAGTACAACAGTAAAGAAAGACTGGGCCGGAGGATAACAGTTAATCAACAGTAAGTAATGCAGATGTATAGTTCCGCAGCCTCCAATTACACTCTGTACTTAACAACAATTGAAGCGAGATGGAGGCAAATGCCAATAAGGAGAGTAGTAACAGCAATATACAAGCGATAATACTGCATCCAATATTCGGTTACTATGAAAAGTACTTTTCAAGGCACACCACCAGCATAAAAAATGACTCCTTTATTTACCTAGGTTTCGTTCGCTCCAATGAACTTCATCAGAATACAAAGCACAGTTTGTGAAGCTTGCTTAAATACAAAACCCTCCCAAGTTGATTACTTAATTAATTGCAATTTACTTTTACATAACCAGTTTAATTGATTAATTTCGTTTTAAAGAAACACATTGAAAAAACACATTTAAAAAAACACATTTAAAAGCTGCTCCAAAATTATAATCAAAAACCTGTATAAATAAAATAAATAAATGAAATGTAACTATGTATGTATTGCAACCTTAATCATTAATGCCACTAAATATATTAATACAATTAATTTCAATAGTCCTATATAACTACATTTTAAGCATCTGAAAAATAATAAATACTATACATTTTACTACCTAAGTATTCTAATATAAATACTATATAATTATAGTGGAAAAAACCTAATACCATATAAACAGTGTATTCAACCATATATAATATTGTATATAATAAATAATAAATGTGAATATAAATTTCATTAACAATTCCATCATTTGTACTAAAATGAATTTATAAATGAACAACAACAATAACAGCAATGTGTATGTTGTGTAACCAATTCTAGTTCATTAAATGTATATATGTTGTAAAATATACATATTTCCTATGCATATATTTTTATGTCCCTTTTAATTTATTTATTCTTAATATAGGCATTATAGTATGGTATTCATTTAAGCCAGGTAAGTTATAAGAGTCCAAAAGAATCTACCATTTCAATTCCTTCATATCCAAATGATACTGTGTAATTTTACCCTGCTGATCATATATTATTTGATTGATAACACAAAATTTAAATTTATGATCTACATTACTAATAATATGCCTGGCCAAGGCATTTGTTGTTTTGAGATGTTGAATATCTAATAGATGTTCTTTAATACGATCCCTAAAATGCCTATTAGTTTTTCCTACATAAAAGGCCCTGCAATGTTGACATATAGCCAAATAAACAACATTTGATGTATAACAATTATAATGTCCATTGAAATTGATCCTACAACCATTTACAACCACTTCAGTGCCAGTACAATGAATATAACTGCATACGGAACACTTGCCACATTTGAAATTTCCTTTAATTCTAGTATTATATCTTTCCAAGGTATCATTATTTTTTTCAAACAAGTTTTTAAATGATGGACTTTTTCTATATACAAACTTAATTTGCCCATGAAATAGTTGACCCCAAGTTTTTTCACTTACCAGCATATTCCAATTCCTTCTTATAATTGACTCAATGATTTCAAAAGTGTCATTATAAGTTGTTATATATGCAGGAGTATCATTATGTTTAATTTCGTCCCTAGATGTATTTGTAGTACATACTTGTTTTGAAAATCCAGATTTTAATATTGCTTTGTATGTACCATTATTCCTTTTTTCCTTAACTTCATTATATATGTTTTGACAAAATTGTTCAGGGTAGCCCCTATTAGTAAATAATTGTATCATATATTGTAACTCATCTAAGAAATCTTGTTCATCACTTACCATTCTGGCCGCCCTGACCATCTGCCCTTTTACAATGGCTTTTTTCTGATGGTCAGGGTGCCACTCTGTACTTAACCTCTAGGGGGAAAAGAATTAAGTTGCCACAATGAAGATGCATCTGTTACATAACATTGCTTAACTGAAAACCTTACTATCACACTGACAAACAGAACAGACTGTATGACAGTAAGCACTAGGCCACCAATGTTCCCAAGGTGAAATGTATGAAAATGTGCAGCCATATACCTTAAGGCATCTTACTACTGATATCCCTCACATGTTGTAACAGCCTAGGTTATATATGGTGCATACCCCTCCCCCATAGACTGACTTACAGGGGCATGTAACAATGTTACATACACTGACATCTGGACTGCAGAAGGGTACACATGTTTTGTCCAGCTGTAGCCCACATATATATGGACCCTACCCCACAATATGTGTGGGGAGCACAACATCACTGGAATGATGGCAGGAATGGCAGCACGACATAATCATAGCCACTACATAACCTCTTACTGCATGTCATATGGACAAAGCCTGGTATATAGGTGGAGGACAGAGTCTAGAACACTGGACCATATTTGAACTAGTGTTGTTATACACTGAGAAAGTTGCTGGTGTTACAGGATAGTCTGCAACATACCCTTAGTTAGGAATATAAAGTCAGAAACACAAATGGATGTAGCCGTGTACTGATAGCACTCAATAGACACAATGCTAGTGATATATCTGACACAAGACCTGTGTGGTGGACAGACAAAACATAACAGGCAATCCTCTGGCCATCATGGTGAGAGCTATGCAGACAGACTGCATTCCATGCTAAACTAGTATGTATACACAAACTCTGTAAAACTGGTAGTATACAATGCATATAATAACACTATTCACACTGTCTGTAGGTCTGGAACCTTATACAAATATGTAGCTGGCCTGACTCTGCAAGTCCTCTTGTAAGAGGTATTGCTACCTACTGTCTGTAACATTGCTGCCCAAACCCAGGAAGATGTCCTCCTTACAGGAAATGTAAAGGGACCACGCCCACATGATGTAGGAATTTATAGTAGTGGGTTGCCATGACACTGGTAATTGGAAGTACTACACAGCAGGCTGCATGCAGGTAGCAAGTGGTGGACACTGATTGGTGCAGATGCCATTACCTGATCATGTGC